>NW_023396934.1:2310512-2495512 GCF_011125445.2 Fundulus heteroclitus | reverse complement strand
GAGAGCGAAGAGAAATCAGTTTAGATATTTTAGGTTCTCGAGGATCGGCAACACTTAAAATTAGGCAACCGTGGCCATAACTCTAACACTTAACAAAAAGATTTACACATGTGGGAGATTTTTACATTTTATTATGTCAATATTGAGGTGGAAGGGCAAATAAACTTGGCCCTAAACATGTTTTCCTGAACAATAGTTACCCGTTTATTCTAAATAAAACCAAGAAGTCACCTAATTGGCAAACCTCAGAGGTTTGGGAGAGAACAAACAGCATCACGGAGACAGAGGACGACAGCAGACATGCCAGGTATAAAGTAGCGGGTGACAAGTTTTCTAATTTTTCCTTCCCGCTAATGGGTGGTTTTTCTTTCCACTGTCGCTTCATGCTTGCTCAGTATGAGGGATTGCTGCAAAGCCATGTACAATGCAGACGACTCTCCCTGTAGCTCTACGCTTCTCCAGGAGTGAATGCTGCTTGTCGGGACTTTGAAGCAATCAACTGGTTTCCTTATATAGGAAATTTTTGACCAATCTGTATAATCTGATTGATTTTGACTTTGTAAAGTGCCTCGAGATGACATGTTTCATGAATTGGCGCTATATAAATAAAATTGAATTGAATTGAATTGAATTAATTAAAACACACGGAGCTCTGAACTTCTCCGAACTCTGTTTAATCCATAATACATAAATAATTAAAAAGATAAACAGGGAATGGCACAACTGCAACCCTAACATAAGATATCTGTGTCCACATGAACTGATAGGTTGGCTAAGAAGGACATTAATCACAGAAGCAGCCAAAGTAGTAGTAGGGAGGAGCTGCAGGATCCAGAGCTCGGGTGGAAGAGTCTGGCCTTTAAATAAGAGTGAAAGCCTTAAAAAGTCCCATCTACAGTTTTCCATAAGCCGTGGCAGCATCATGCTGTGGGGATACTTTTATTTAAAAAGGACAGGAAAAATCTCTCCTGTGGCTTGTGGCTGCAACTGCGGCATAAGGTAGTTCTAAAAAACAAAAAAAAGACCACAGCTTTCTGATTTGCTTTTTTTAAAATGAAAGCGGACTAATTTATTTTCCACTTTACAATTACTGCTCTGTGTTGGTTGGTCGCATAAAAAACTTTAAAGGTGGAGGGGTTTTAAGGTGGAAAAGCTGAAGTCTTATCTTCCACTTTTTTTCTTCATACATGTATTAGAACAACTCCTAGATTAGCGGTTTTTCCAGAATCCTAAAACCTACAAATCCCATAATGCACTGGAACAGTCAAGGTGGGATTTTATCAACCCCTTCCCCCCTGGTTTGGTTCCTCCTCGTACTGAAAGATGTAGTCAGACTTTACTGATGTACTTTAAAGAGCCAAACACCGATAAACGCTTGGATAAAGAAGAACATGTATGTGTTTGTTTGGTTGAAAACACGAAGCACGCTTAGCGCCAAGTTCGCACGGCACTCTTAATTTTGCTCTCATGCAAATAAGTCAGGACTTTATACTGAATAAACATAGAGCCGCAGATCAGAAACCTGGGTACCGTATTTTTCAGACTATAAGTCACTTTTTTTCCACAGCTTGGTTGAGCCTGCGACTTATATATCAATTTTAAATGGTCCAACATGAACCAAGTAGTAAACACTGCCGTCAATAGCTGCAAGAGGGCGCTCTAGGCTTGTGAAAACTATATGCTGCTCCTGAACCACTTAAAAATGAATTGAAACATTAACTTACAGACAACAAAGACTGAACACATGTTTGTATGTTGTTTTGCTGCTTCAGCATGCATTCATGCAGCGAAGCGTCGTGCTGTGCAGCTAGGAGAGCCCTGTTACTGGGCTGTGCTTGAAGCTAATGACAGCTAGCGCTAGCTTGAAGGTCCGTTGTCCGGGCATTTCACAACTTCACGGATGCGCGTGAGCTTTATGCTGCTCTGAAACATCTGTGTCGTACTGTTAGCTTAGCACGTAGCACCGCTACGCTAACAGACTAATTTCTTAAAAAAAAATTTTCTCCTTTTTTTCCCTCTTTTTCCCCTTTTTTTCTTCATTTTTTCCTTTTTTTCTCCTTTTTTTTCCTCCCTAACACACTAATTTTAACTCAAATGCGCTGGCAGGAACCTTGCCGGTTGGAGTTGGTGGTTTAATTTACCCCATTCATCCACCCAGGTATGTTCCATATTATTCAGCCAGTTGTGGATGCAGCTGTGTAATTGAATAAATCGCCTTATCAGATTAAATGTCAGTTTTGAATCTTAGATTGTGTGAAATAAATTTCTAAATAAATGTATATTTATAGTCCCGTGCGACTTATATATGTTTTATCCCTTTTATTTTTTGACTGATGTGACTTATAGACCGAAAAATACGGTATATGTGGCCAATAAGTTGCTTTTATTTCCTACTATACCAAACCAGTTTGATGAAGGCTGGGTGTCTCTCACATTACAGGTAAAAAAATAAACCGAAAATACAGCTTTAGCTAAAAGATGTCCGTCTTTTGTCTATAATTAGCTTGTAAGAAAGAGAAACCAGTGACAGCACCTCTCTGACTGTGTCGTAAGCTTTGGCTACTCCTTCTCTGAGATCCGCCGGTTGCGCGGCCCTGCGGGGTCGACTGGAGGGGGCCCGGCCCTCGGTGATGGCAAAACGATTCAGAGGCGGCGTCGGAGACAAGATGTCATACACGGTCTCTGCTGTGGCCTACAGGAAGGATAACAAACGGTACAGCAGATAATGGAATTACGTTTACATTTGGACCTAATATTAAACTTCAGCTTATTTTGTCCCCGTCTGGAAGAGAGGGTGAACGTACCTGGATGGCCTGCACCAGCCTGTTGCTAAGCTCCAGAGCCGCCGATGCTGTAGAGGTCCCGAAGGACGCCGCCCCCCTCTGGAGACCTCGGATAATGCGCCCGTCCTTCCTGTACTGCTCTATAGGCAACCAGAAGAGATCCCTCACTCCGTGGACTGAGCGGAGACACAGAGAGGAAGGATTAACTTAAAGAAATAAAACAGGTTTAAAAACCGTGACTGCCTCTGTAGCAGACTTTAACTCACACAGCTGAACAACAGAGTGCATGGGGCCCACGCCTCCCAGAATGCCCGGCAGCTGATTCTTCCTGATGTCCGACAGCCACTCTGTGACGGCGTACTGGATCACCTTGTCAACACCGAGGAGACTAGGGGGACAAAAATAAGTCTTTCAGGATTTGCTCTACAGATTAAGGGCAAGATGAGTTTGTCTGGATGTCCATTCATACCCATGTCTGCAGCAGAGCCTCTTCAGCTTCAGTTCTGAGCAGTTCAGCTGAGCCAGGCCGATCAGAATCCCTGCAAACGTCCCCTGAGAAACAAAACACGACGCTCAGAAGCAGTCCGAAGGCACCGTAGAGTCGTAACACCCGGGGAGCCGTTTTCATTGACCTCTCACCTGCTCAATGACCACATGTTTGCCATGATAGTCCAGCCAGATAGGCACTTCAGAAGTGAAACGAAATTCCCTGAAGAATCACAGACAAAAGCAAATATTCAGGCAGCTCCTACATGCATCCTTGCAACTGTGGGGGTTGTTATCCTCCCCGTTGACGTTTTCAGGTTTCTCTACATCTGTGACGAGTCGACGTCTACACACCGGAAGTAGATTGGCTGCTCAGAGGAGGACGAGGAAGAGCCGGCCGAGGAGGAGCTCTGCTCGCTGTAGGTGGTTTCCACAGAAGCCGTGAGGTCAGGCCCCAGACCAGCGTTTGCCCCGGCTTCCTCAGATCCTTTCTGGGAAGGATCTACCTTCACTGTGGGCGGCCAAAAGAAACAGCAAGATTAAAAAAAACTCAGCAGAGCTCGTCGTACTGCGCCTCCAAAAAGGTTTTCACATCACATGTAGTGGTTTAAAGTGTTCAATTGTTCCAGGGATTTTATGTGAAAGAACAGAAAGTAATTCATCGTTACGAAGTGGGAGGTAAATAGGTTGTTTTCAAAGTTTTATATAAGATAATGAGAGAGAACGGCTCCTGCTGGGGATTTGTTCGTCTGAAGAAGGGACAGGAAAAGCTGCTGAGAGTTGACAGGAAGATGGACGGAGCTAAAAGCAGGTAAAACCTGGAAAAAAAACAGTTAAAGGCAGGAAAAGACTGCAGACTGAGGAGGAGGTTCACCCTCCAGTGGAACAAAGACTGAACATACAACCAGAGCTGCACTGGAACCGTTTAGATAAAAGCAAAGTTAGAGTTTGACATTGAAGAAGCCTTCCTATTTTGCAAGGAAGACAGAGCCAAAATGTCAGCCTCTAAATGTGCACGTTTGGTTGAGACATACCCTAAAAGACACTTGTGACCGACAGAGGTTAAATATAAACCACACTTTTCAGATTGTTATTTGTGTAAAAACAAAGAATCACTTTTCTTCTACTTCTCAATCATGTTATACTTTAGATTGGTCTATTTAGCCCCATCGGTCCCCAAATGGTTTCTGTTACGCCCCCCCCCCCTTTGATGGTGGAAACATTTTAAACTGAACCAGAAATATTAAAGTGCTTTATAAATAAAGTGTTATGGTTAAAAAAAAAATGTCTGCATCCACTGACCTTCAGCAGCAGGGTCCACAGGCATGTAGGGGTTTACAGAGGATGCTAGATTGCTAAAAAAGTCCTTCAAGAAAAACAGAGCGTCCTGGAAGAGAGACGAAACAAAGTCAGAAAGGAGCACCAAACCTCACAATGAAACTGGTTACAATGCAAAGAAACCTGCGTCAAGTCGAGGCTCAATGTACGTAAGATACTGCAAAGTAGGGCTGGACGATATACAAAAAAAAGCATATCGGCCTAATGGTTAGAGCATAGAGCTTCGGTCCCAGAGGTTCTGAGTTCAACTCCAACAAGCTGCCATTCTGGGTCCCTGAGCAAGACCCTGAACCCCCAATTGCTCCCCAGGCGCCGCACAGTGGCAGCCCACTGCTCCCCAATGGGGATGGGTTAAGATGCAGAATTGAATTTCTCCATTGTGAGATCAATAAAGTTCAATTATTATATTGATCATATCGATATTTATCAACAAATTCAAAACATATTTTAAGAGGAGCCCTGACCATTTTACACTGCTGCTTGATGACCTATTTTTATATAAAGAACACACAAACACTGAATTCCAACTCAACCCTTTATTCAACAAAAGGAAAATAGAACGTGTGTTGTCTGAACTCTTTGAAGGGGGCGGAGCTTGGTCCCTGGGTCTGCGCTTGTGATTGGTTGGGAGGATGTAATGACTGTAGTATTAACCTACATGGCAAGAATGCGAAAGGAAAACTTTCATTCTATTGAACTTTTTATTGATCCTTTTTTCTATCATCGATATAAGTCTATCGATCGATATATATTGTTATTGAATTATCGTCCAGCCCTAGTGCAAAGGGTACATAAACTGTTGCCAACGATTAACATTATATTCAAACACGCATATTAAGTACTGCTTCCTTTAAACTTCAAACATCAAAAGAAGATGTTCATTTCTTTAATCTTCCTACAGGTGAAAAAGGAGGCTTTTTCCGTCCATATCTGGTGCAGGACGCCGTTGTTTACCTGGTCAATGTTGAGTCGCAGCGGCAGCAGGCTGACCCGTAGGCAGCACTCGGGTCCGCCGAGTCCCGACTCTGGTAATACTTGCAGGGCCTTCACAGTCAGCTGCAACAGGGACACAGCAAATGTCTGAAACCTGATCTGTTTCGTCACGGTGAGAAGACGTTTGCCTTTTTTTCCACCTCAGCTGTTTACAAAGCAAAACACACACACGCAGCCTCACCATGTTGGAGTGGGCTCGGCGAGGCATGCTCTCGCTCGTGTAGAGGTAGAGGAACTTGTTGAGTTGCGAAGAGGCCAGTCGATCTCGAACCTCCAGCTCCTGGACGATGAAGACCTGCCTGCAGAGAGGCTGCTCCCCACTGGGACCCGCCGCGGCGCCGAGCGAGCCCTCCCCATCCTGCCCTGCCACCGCCGCCGCCGGGTACGACTCGTGCTGGAAGGACACCTGGAGGACACCGGGGGAGACGGTCAATGGGAAACACAAGGATGTGACAAAGATTGCATTACAATTAATTATCAAGAAATAACTTTAATGTAAAATGGGGCATAATATACAAACAATGCCATAAAAAAAACATGTCAAACTTTTGCATGTTATGCCACTTTGCAAACTTCAAAGTATGGTTGAGATTTCAGGTGATAGACCAACAGAAAGTAGAGTATCTAGTGGAGGAATACAGTAAAAAAACCCGCCCTGTACTGTAGTTCTACTGAACCGCAGCCCAGTCAGGAGTACTTTGCCGTGATAGACCAGCCAACCTTGGTGAGCTGGATCTCCATCAGCAGGGAGTGCTGACGGCCGCTGCCTCCAGCCCAACGCCAGGAGTTCTGGGGACGAGAGGAGGTGACGGAACGAGACGGAGACCCGCGGACACCGGCGGGGACAGAGCGGCCCCTAAACCGCGACAGAGACGCAACGGACAAGTTTGTGTAACGGCACAAAAAAAAAAACACACGCAGTAATAAACAAAACGGAGGTAAAACTTAAAAAATAAAACAAAAACCTGTTTGAGTTCTGAGCATGTGCGCCCATCGGCTTGCCGCCGAAGTCCCTGCCCCCGTAGAGATGCCACACCACAGAGATCTCCTTCAGCACCACCCGCGTCTGCGGTACTGGGAACCAGCTGGGAGCTCGCAGCAGGTCGGAGCTTCCTCGGGGCCTGGAAAAGTGGCCGTCCTTCACCCTGATGGGGCCCTGAGACAGCACGGTCACCACGGGCTCCCCGTCCCTGGACTGCAAGGATTTCACAAGCGGGAAAAGGTTTCAGAAGGAGGAGTCGCCGTTTTAAAGGTAAAAACAGCGGGAGCGACAACAGGAAAGCCGCCCTCACAGGTATGCCCATGCCAGGGGCCTCCAGGATGCAGAAGTCGTCGTTATCGGTGGAGCCCTCAGAGCCGTCATCCAGCATCATATCAGGCTGCGCCTCCACGGCTGTGGCAACCAGCCCGTCGAGCTCAGAGTACTCCCTCTGCGGGACAGCCGGGCTCGGCTTCGAGCCTTCGCCAGGAAACAAGTAGACAGACACGGGCGAGCCCCTCGGCACCGACGGAGAATCTGGAAAAAAAACGAGAGAATCCGTCAGGGGCTTTGAACTCAGAGCAGCAGAAAAATGTTCGCCAGGCTGCAAAACCCGCTCTCTGAATCCAGCCAGAGGAGGGAGGTGCTACGGAGCTAAATGAGAGTAAATATTCTCCCGTCATCTTTTTAAATACGTATGTTAAGAAATAACAGTACCTGGTTCTGAACCGTTGTCTCTGTGGCTCTTCTCTGTGTCGATTAAGGCATCAGCCAGGTCGTACTGGTTGATCTCCGCCGTCTCCGCTGGAGGACAGGGAGGCAGAGACGCAGGACTTTCTGACAGCTAACGGGACACAGCATTACACGGGTATTAGAGGCAAGACCATTTATGCAAACCGTGTCATTTTATAATACATCTCCTACGCCTCGAAGCACAAACGTCAATGTATTTTTATTGGAATTTTGTGTAATAAACCAACACAAAGTGGTACATTTGGAAAAATGTATCATTATCTTGACTTCTGAAGGTATGAAAAAGGGTGACGTTCATTCGCATCCAGCTCTAAACGAAATGCAGTGCAACCAATTCTCTTCAGAAGTCATCGATGTGTTAGTTAGAAGCAGGGTTAGGCTACAAAAACAATTTCCCAAGCTTTGAACATCTAACAAAGCTCCGTTCAATCAATCAATTCACTTCCTGTGTGATGTCACACAGGAAGTGAACCTCAGCCGTCATGGTAACGTGCGCAGGAAAATATATATATATTTTTTTAGTTAATTAGGCAACGAAAACTTTGAGGAACGAAATAAAACCGTGTGTTCCAGTTCCAGAACATAAAAAAACAATAACGTTTCCGGTTTCGTATCTGTTCCCTGTAAAATACAAAAAGTTCCCGGTTTTCATTTTCGTTCCTTGAACCGGTTCAAAGCCCTGGTTTAAAGTTTACCCCCGAGCCTTGTGTGATACACAGCTAACGTGTGGAAGACGTTGCTCTAGTCAAATAAAACCAGAATCAAACTTTATGACCCGCTTTCAAAATGCTATGCGAGGGACAGCAGGGACAGGGAAGCTGATCAGACTTAACAGGAAGATTGAAGGAGCTAAATACAGAAGAACCCTGAAGCAAAACATGTTAGAAGCTGGTAAATCACATTGAATTTCTATTTATTGCATTAAAATGTGGGGCTATAGGCACACTTTTGCTACAGTGAGGACATTCATCACAGCTTGAGTCAGTTTTCTCGCTCCGTCTGGATCATATCATTTCAGTCTCATAGTTCCTAGCTTAGTATATTGGCTGTTGGTGATTTCCTGTCCCTAAAAATCTACGGTTAGGTGCATCAAACTATACAAAAAAGAAAAGCAACATTTTTAAAGTTAGGGCATTGTAAATGAACGTTAACGTCTTACCGGTAATTTCTGGCCAGCGATTTCAGTGGGTGAGGTGTGGCGGGGCGGCGGGTGCAGGTCGCCCTGGGTGACCAGGTACTGCAGCAGATTGACGAGGGCGGCGCAGGAATCCGCGCAGGTGTACAGGTGCACCACGTTGTTGGAGCAGCGCAGCTCGAAGAGAGGCTGGGACTGCAGGAAGAGCATCCATCAGATGTTAACGTCATGGCAAAATCTGAACAGGTTCAATGTGTTGGTCCTGGCCCGGATAGAAACAATACTGGAGGCGGGCCGCTTTGGACCGTCTGACACCAGAGATGAACAAGAAGCTTCGGACGCTGCGGGTTTTTCCAGGAGGGATCTATTTTCAGCGCTTATCTCCCATAGATGCCATCAAACTGACATCTGAGACATTTAGCGACTCTTCATCAGGTATAATCGCTCATTCCTGGGGGAAATGGGACTGGAAACAAGAGCTGCAGCCAACGTCCGGGCTCTGATTGCAGCCCTGCACGCACATCAGTCCCCAAAAAAATAATCGCTCCGTGTGCATTTTTCTTCCCGGTTATATACTATTTAGCAAGATTTAACAGTCAAGGCTCACATATTGTGACAGTTTACAAACCAAATAACCAAGTTCCTTCAAATAAGCCATACCAAATAAACTAAAACATTTTTTTTTACACATTGACATAAATTACACAGGCCTCGATTAGCCTTGATTGGTTGGCTCGGCTGCATCATCGCTGCAGGAAGACATTTTCTTGCTGATTTTGGTTTCTGGTCCAGCCGAGAGTAAAACTCAAGCCAAATTACTGTCCGGAGCTATCATTACAGTGATATCCAATTATGGCTGAAATAAATATTTATGAGCACGCGGCCAACTGCTTGTTAGTGGCTTTCTGTGGATCTTGAACTTAATTATAATGCTCCCCCTACCTTTTCACCGGCTGGTTTGGCTGTTTTGTTTTCGTTGGCCCGTAGCTAAATATGATGGAAAAACAGGTCTAGAAGGACACGGAGCCGAACTCACCAGCTTCCCGCTATCGCTGCCTTTCCATGTGGTGATGGCGAGCTCCAGCAGGTCAATGTCCAGAACACACACATAATCTTTAAGACACAAACACACATGAGATGGTTTTACATTACACCCTTTTTCTGCCAGTTCCTCCTAAAATGTCTGAACTCACTGATTCTAGAGGCGTTTTTTTTTTACATTTCATCTTAAGGAGGAAGATGGACAACCGATCAGATTAAACCAACACAGGTTAATATGCTGGCTCAACTGTGTTTCGCTTTTATAAAACCTGAGGCCATTTTTCGGTAAGCTTGGCTAAAATCGGGTCACCGAGAGGACAATTAATAAATGATGCATGAGACGGGGAAAAAAAAGGAAAAAACAGACAGAAAATCACTTCAACGTGTCGCAGCTAAAGGTGGTTCAGTAAGCTGCTGGACCCATGGGGTGTACTTTATTTTGCAAAATACACCTTTCCCGTTTCGGCTCCACCTTTTTTGAATAAATGACTGCGGCGTGGGTTTATATTATGATTTTCTTATGCTTCAGGTTGGATTTAAATCATCTGAAATTCAACAAGGACCCAGTGATTTGTATGTGACGAGAATTGAAGGAGGTCTTACTTTCTTCTTCATGTGCCTGAACAAATTTCACTGCAAAAAGAGAACTAAAAATAAGTAGAATTTTCTTGAAATGAATGTATTTGCCCTTGATTTGAGCATGTAAATAAGATTATCTGCCAATGGAATGAGTATTTTTACCCCTAAAACAAGATGATTAGATATACAGCACTTGAAATAAGATGATGGAGATGAATTGTCCCTATTTTAAGTGCAAAAATCTTATTCCATTGGCAAATAATCTTATTTACATGCTCAAATCAAGGACAGATACTCTCATTTCAAGAAGATTTTTCTTATTTTTAGTTCTATTTTTGCAGTGAAGGTGGGTTACCTGGTAAAAACATCAGTGCACCCTATTTTGTTGTAATGAATAGCAATTTGTTACCCTTTTTTAAATCTACAGTATTATAAAGTGGACTTTGAACAAATTAAGTCCAAAAGAGATGCGTGTCCTACCTTTCCTCAAGTCCACCGTGTCAGTCTCACATTTGTCAGAGAGGTAGAGAGCAGAATCATCCAGGATGAATCTGGGGACAAAAAAAACACATCTTACAGTAAAAAATAAATAAAAATCACTGGATCTATTGTAGTGCACACGGCTAATCCTTTCTGTTGTACATTGTGTTTGTTCAGGGATGCCTAGTACCTGAGGTGGAAGGTGGCGGTGTCTACGATGATGTTACTGGACAGAGAAAATGATTCTGCTGTGAACAGCACTCTCAGGGGCAGATACAGAGGCCTGGGGAGAGAGAGGAGTGTAACATGTTCTCAGGTTCACCGTGAGTCCGGTAAATGTCTGCCAAATGCATTCGTGTTGCACATTTAAAAAACAACAACAGTTTGGCTTCACAGCTGCAGCAGCAATCATGGGATAGCAAAAGGACGAAGACCGCCCTCCGGGTTCCTACCTGTAGTCTACGGCACAGCTGGCGAGGTGTGTGTGGAGGACGGTGATGACGGCCGGCGCAGTGTAGCCCAGGATGGGGTCGTCGATAACGTCCAGAAAGTCAATCAGCTGACAAACGGGAGGAAAATAAAACACTTTAAACGCTTTAACTGGGAGGCCAAACAAACGGCATCAGCCACAGTTACAGCCCAGGCCGAAGACATTTCTGTCAAATTAAATCACTTTTTATGTGTCCGAGTGTAACTTCATGCGCTTGTTATCTCTGGCCAGAAGGCTTTCGTTTTTGGAAGGGACGGTTATTTGGGTCTAAAGCGCCTGCAGATGGAAAGCAGACTAATTACAGCAACAAGTATAATTGCAGTTGGATCGCGCGAGTCCAAACAGTCTGGGTTTTTCTTTGTTCCTTTCTGCCTCCAAGAAAATAAAACATCTCAGATTAACATTTTTCAGTCTCGCCGGGTCCAGCTGTGCTGAAATGAAGCTGTTTTTTTTTTTGAGAAGCTGAGACACCAACTTCAGGAACGTACAGCCACTCACAAGCAAGCATCTGAGTGATGTAACCTCTAGAAAAACTACATTTAATTACCAGGAAGAAATGTGCGCCCTTACAGAGCAACATTAGGATGAAGAGTGAGCGGCGTTTAGCAAATGCAGAAAGTCTGAGAGCTCAAACTGGAAAAGACACCCAGAAGGAAGGACAGAACGAATGACACAAGGAGGGAGGGAAGGACAGAAGGAAGGCAGGCAGGACACAAAGAAGGAATCTAGGAAGGAAGGGAACTAGGGCACCAACAAGGGAAGACAGAATGAAGGGAGGTAGGACACGAGGACAGGAAGGATGGACAGACTTAAAAATGAATGGAAGGAAAGAGCGCATAAGAAATGAAGCAGGACACAAGAAAGGAATAAAGAACCCAAGAAGAAGGAAATGATAAAGAAAGGACAGAAGGAAGCGAAGTAGGTGACAAAGTTAGCAGGACAGAGGAAGGTGAGTAGGAAGGAAAAGTGAAAGGAGAAAAAAAGCAGGAGCGGATGTAAAGAAAAACACGGGTAGGAGAAAGGAAAGAAGGATATATAGTAGGAGAGAATGAAGGAAGGGACCTAAGACACAATGAAGGGAAGACAGAAGACATAAAAGAACAAAAGAATAGAAAGGAAGGAGGATAAAATGAAGACAGCAAGAAGAGAAAGAAGGGCATGTGGGAAAGGGGAAGGAGGAATATGAGGAATCAAAGGAAAGGAGGAAAGGAGGGTCACTCATATGCGAGAAAGGAGTGACGGGAAAAATGAAAAACAACGGGGAAGGAGGGAGAAATGCCACGGCTTTGTGAGATTGTAATAAAACTCTAGAGATACAAATATCTTTATGAAGCCCGTTTTCTCTTTCCACTCTTTTTACACAAACGGATGTCAAATTTCAGACCTGCCTAGACATCGTAGAAACCCTCAGCGTTCAAATGTCCCACAGACAGCCAAAATAGTTTCATTATTTGCACATTTCTTTGAATCAACTAAAGCTTGAATAAGGAAAAAAAAACCCTATAATAGCTAAATACATCAAATATAAAAACAGGCCTGATTTAACGCTCCCACCTGCTCGTGCCAGCTCTGGTTGGTCTGCGTCACGTAATGCCTCATGGTGGCGCCCTGCAGCTGGAGAGCCACCAGGAACTCCTGGAAAAAGACGCAGATCAACGTTTGTTCCTCAGGTGGGTCCTACACCTGCCAGCAGCAGCACCGAGCAGGTGCACACAAAAAAAAAGGGGGCAAACCTTGACGTTCCTCTGGAGGTCCAGGGTGATCCTGATGGCCGTGGACAACATCTGCGGATCGCCTTCCCGTCCTCTCACGCTGCTCACTCCCACCTCCGTGGGGTAGATGGTAGGGTCCAGGTCTTTGGGTGGTGTGAAGCTGGGCATCTCCAGCCTCTCTGGGATGGAGGTGTCTTGAACCACGGCTGAAGAAAAATGTGTCCGTTGAGTCACAAAGGCATGAATAACGTCTAACAAACAATACATCCAGGTGTCAGGGCTCCTACACACCATCCATGTCAATTTTCCCAACTCAATAGTTTGCACTTCAGACCCTTTTAGATGCTTTAACGCATAATCACAAAAGCTCACCATCAATGCATGGCAGACATTTCTACACGGGTCAGAACCTGTGTAAGTGTTAGATGGAAACGTGGATGGACAAACGGTTAAATGGAAAAAAGAAATGGATGTATCAATGGATGGACGAAGCTTTAAGATAACTTCACAGAGAATAAAGTCTGGAAAAACAAACTTCTTTCCACCATCTGTTTTTATTTTTTTACTAGAATTTTCCAGAGATAACGGGAGCTCTGTTACAAGACAAATAAAAGACAGACATATCGGCAATAAAAAATGCTGCAGACAGGACCACAATGTGCACCTCGATGGTAGAGCTCCACTCGTTTGCTCTCCAGAGTCAGGAAGCTGAGGTTGGGATCATTTTGATGCTGCGCCACACTGAAAATCTTCCCCCCTTCCAGGTCGAGCACAATCTCTCCTTGAGTTTGGTCCTCCTGACGTCAAAAAACAAAAAAAAACAGGAAAACCACATGAAGGAGGCCTTTGCAGCGGCAGGGGTTTTAAACCAGACTTAACCTTCACTTACACCATAAATCTAAACTTCAGCTTACCAACGTTAAACACTATAATGCTGGAAACCTTAAAAATGGTAATTACTGCATAAAAGATGGTATAGGAAAAGTTAAGACACGAGTTTTGTTTGTTAATTAATAAGAACTAAATTCTATGTGTTTACATAAATTACAAACATCGAAGAGCAATGCTGAAATGTGTTGAACCGCTTAAGCACATTATTAAAAAAAAAAAAAAAAGGGTTTCCTATTATATCATCTGAAGCAGCTTTACTCATCAGTGCCCTCCTCTGAATCCGTCTTCCTCCTGGCTCACCTTCCTGTCAGTTCTGGCTTGCAGGCGACCTTTCCCGATAATCACAGTGAGGGAGAGGAGGCTGAGGTTGTGGCTGGGAAGAGGAGCTGACGGCTGCGTCCTTCCAGAGGATTCGCTGGCCAAGTAAAACGGAGGCTCGTCCTCATCCGAGTCAGAGTCTGAGGCGGAGAGCGAGGCGAGCGGTTTGATCCAAAAACAATACAAAAGCCAATATTAGATGTTTTGGCACCATGGCTGTCACATTGTTTGTCATGAAATCGAGGTCAGGATTGAATTTATTTTATTTTTTTCCCCCGTGAGAGCAGAGAAACTTGCCCAGTTGGAAGGCCGACTTGCACAGCTGGAACTCGTCGTGGGGACGGCGGCTCTGGTCGGCGCTGTGGGCTGAGGGGGGAGGAGGGGGAGGCGGCTCCCACATCAACAGGTCATTATTGATCCTTTTGGAGGGAAGAGGAAGGATGAAGGAGAAATAAAATCACTTCTCAAATCACGATTTATAGCCAGCACACAAAACATCGACCGGCTTTTAAAGGCGACTGAGCTTTCATTGTCCAGCGCTGAGCAGAAGCAGCTGCAGTTGCTTCACGCTTCGCTTCAAGGAGCCAGAGCTAATCGTAATTGTTTAAAGTGGTTTTGATCAATGAGTTGTTAAAGCTTTTTAAAGAACAAAGTTTCCCTTTTGGACTCCGGCTCAGATGTCGCACGTTTTCTGTCTCGTTTCCTTTCTGTGAACGCATTCTGACAGCATAATGTGGGTTGGGTGCTGAAACTGGGTAAAGTGGAAAACTGGAAGACAAACCAAGGCGTGCCAGGCCTAATAAAACAAAACCACCCGCAGCAGAAACGCTTAGTGAAAGTCGTGTATTTGAGAACGATGAAACCCGACAGGCCCTGAGAGGTACATCCTCGCTCCGTCGATCACGTATCATATCTGCCACGCATCATTTGCACGTAACCAAAAAGTTTCCAGGAGCCTCCCTGCTGCTAAGCTCATTAGTGCTCTGCTTGCCTTTAATGTTGCATTTGTGCCATTATATTTACATTTTCACATGAGCTCTGTGAGATGTTGGGATCTTTTTGTGTAACCAAACCCAGAAACTTCTTCCCAGCTTTCTTTCTTGCCTGTCTGCTGTGTTCCTTAGTCTCACTGCAAAAACAGATCTAAAAATGAGTAAAATGTTCTTAAAGTTAGTGTATTTGTCCTTGATTTGAGCAGGCAAATAAGATTATTTGCCAATGGAATAAGATTTTTGCACTTAAAATGGGAACAATTCATCTTCATCATCTTATTTCAAGTGCATTATGGGGTCAAAATATTCATTCCATTGGCAGATAATCTTATTTACCTGCTTAAATCAAGGACAAATACACTAACTTTAAGAACATTTTACTTATTTTTAGATCGTTTTTGCAGCGTTCATGCTGTTGGTTCTCTAACAAACCTCTGATGCCTTCACAGAACAACCACATTAATAACGAGATCAATTACACATAGTTGGACTCTATTGATTAGGCGACTTGAGAGGGTCACCCAAAATAAAATTATGTACGAACGCTGTACATATGCTGCACACGATTTTATTTTATTTTTCGATTTTATCAGAGTAGAGGGTGTGTTTTTGCCCAACACATAAAATCTCAATGAAATACGATGACTTTTGTGGTTGTGACCGACCAAATGTTTTGAAAGGTAGGAACGTTACAATTAGTATTTATTTAATATCCAGCAGAATTGGACAAAATGTGCCTCCAGACCAAAACAAATATTAGTTTTTCTGCCAAGTTGGCCGTCCTGCCGACACACCGGCTCATCCCCTGGAGTTTAGGAGCATTTCTCTGCCTGAATGATGCATTAGCAGGGCCAAGGTCCAGCCACGGAGAGCTGCTATCCTGTGACTTTTAGACACAACCCTGCTCCAGTAAGCCTGAAGCTCTGCAGAGGGCGGGCAACGAGCCATGAATTTGTTCTGCTGTGTTGGAGAAGGGATGCATTCAAAGCTGCAAGTAGCTTTAGAGGACTATACCTGGGAACCCCTGATGTAAAGGTTGGACTTAGTTTGCTGAAACAAAACCCTTTCTCTGAAACTCACAAAAGAAAATTAGCCAAAGTTTAATAATAAAAAATAAAAAAACCTTTTTTACGATTAAGTCTGGCTGCTTGGAAATAGCATATTAAGACATGAGCTTTGATGCAAGATGTCTGCACGCTACTGCACAGCCAAATGATAAAACTATAGAGCTGGACTTTTCTGCCAGATTAAAGTGGTTGTAGAGACCTGTTGTAGATGCTCTGGAAGGCCTCCTTGCTGGGCAGGAGGATGTACGCCAGCGGCAGGCTGAAGTCCACCGCACACTGACACTGAGCGACGCACTGCTCCTGAAACTGGAGCATCTCCTCCGGGTCGGCAGGAATCACCATCTAATTAATGTGGGTTGGATCAAGTTAGCAACAAGAAGGTTCAATGGTTGGTGTGTCCCCCCCGTCCCCCCCTCCGCCCGAGTGTTGGCACACCTCCTCCGTCTCAAACATGGTGCGGTTTGAAGAAAACGGAGAGCTGGATTTCTCGTTGAATTCACAGTGGCTTTCAAAGAAGGTGGTGCTGAGATCTTTGATGAGGCCCAGGTTCATCCCACTCAGACCCGCTGCTGGGCCCTGAGCTTCACCTCCGCGCACGCGCACCGATATCCTGTTGATGGAAAAGTTCAGTTTACTAGCCTACAGCTTCTAGTACCAACCCTTCCAGTCTGACTAGGAAGCCTCAGGAAACGCAGAATAAAACCCCCCAACGCTTTCAGGAGACCTTCAGAAGACCATGTTAGAAGATTTTACCATTTAAAGACTTCATCACATAAGATTTTATTCCTGCACTGCAAAAAGAGAACTAAAAATAAGTAAAATTTTCTTGAAATTAATGTATTTGCCCTAGATTTGAGCAGGTAAATAAGATTATTTGCCAATGGTATGAGTATTTTTACCCCTAAAATAAGATAATTAGATATAATGCACTTGAAATAAGGTGATGGAGATGAATTGTTCCTATTTTAAGTGCAAAGATCTTATTCCATTGGCAAATAGTCCTATTTATCTGCTCAAATCAAGGAAAAATACTTTAATTTCAGGAAAAAAATTCTTATTTTTAGGTCTATTTTTGCAGTGTGAAGAGCGTTCCATGTCTCAGGAGCCACCAAGAATCGACTGTCCAGTATTTATAAGCCCATCAGGGCCTCAAAACATATTTTCTAAATTTTCTGATTGAGTTTCTTAAAAACATAACCCACGTGTTCATGTTTGCCCACGAACAAAAACAGCTTTGGAAAAGCCGCGAGTGTTTTTGTTACCGTCCTGCATTTAGGCCAGTTCAGTAATTATCCTCGTCACAGGGACTGACCTCGGCACGGAGTCGAGGTTCTTCATCACTCTGATGCAGGGGAAGGAGCCTCCCTCCCAGCTCTCATACGATCCTGGGGAAACACATCCAGTGAAGAAAGCATTTAACAGACAGGAAGACGGACGTCTAATTTAGAGGACACTTTGTGAAGCCAACAACGTACAAGACACAGAGACTAGGAAGTCAGAGTTTAGAAGTCAAACTGTTTTACCAATATTATAACAGTACATCTAGCTTAATTAAAGGGTGTATTTTCTTCTTCTCCAACACAGATATTGCACTACTTTCCTCTAAAAATGCCTTTGCACGCACCGTTTACCTTTATACTCAGACAAAAACAAACGCTCTGTGCAAAATCTCGCTCACTAGACTCAGACATGGTGCATTCGAGAAATTTAATCTTAAAATCACAACCAAATGTGACAATGATACCAGCGCCTCCTAGTGGATCGCTCCCACTGCAGCAACGCATCACCCAGTTCATTGAAGTGTGTACATATTTAATTAGAAGCTTAACTACCTGAAAGCAAATCTGTGGTTAGGTTCTGAGTTTACCTTTAATTGAACACGGCTTAAATAAATACATTAATTATTTACAGGGGGCCTTTTAAGACAAAAATATCAATCTCTGTCTGCTTTTAAAATCCAAGTGATAAAGAGAATGAGTTAAATCTTTATTTACACCAAGCTGTTGGTGCATAAGACTGATTTCTGCTCCTTTTTTCCATCCACCCGTTTTATAAGCTCGCTTATCCGTGCAGGGTCATGAGGGTACAACCCACAGAGACACACAGGGCAAACAATCATACACACATACACTGACACACCTAAGGGTAAGGTTCATTAGAGTAAACATTGACCTTAACAGTCACAATGTAGGACTGTGGGAGGAAGCCCACGCATGTATAGGGAGAACATGCCCAATGCATGCTGAACGACTCCAGGTCAAACCCGGGATTCAAACCCTTCCTGCTGCAAGGCAACGGTGCTACCAACCGCGCCACTCTGCAGCCCATAGGATTTTTTTCAACCTAATTGCTAACAGTCTATACATATGGATGTATTTATGGCTGCAGGCACACTTGCTTATCTTGCCACGTATGTTGATGCATTGCCAAAGAAAAACTATTACTTGGGAATTTTATCAGAAAATCCTTGTCAAACATCCCCCCCTGTTTAGCATAGTATGCTGGTATTTGGGATGAAGGGTCTCACATTGTTGTACTATTTCAGGACCTGGTACATTAATTTTGCAACTTTATTTTTCATATTTTGTATTAAACAGACCATGTTGGACTGAAGGCTTAGAGCTATTCTATTCACAGTGAGTGAGTGCGCCCAGCGCCTCGCTGAATTAATCAGGATATAGGTTACCATTACATCAATGTGGTCTGCCTATTTTTCAAGCTGGATCGACTCTGGATTTAATAAATTATTTCTTAATATGTCCTTTTTGTAGAGCAAAACTGCACTGGCACATGTAGCCAACCCGCTTCTTTACAGGGTTTGACTGAAATGCCGCCACAGGACACATTGGGGGAAAAAAATAAATAAAAAGAAGTTCCTCTGGTGCCATTTCGAGCAGGTTCAAGCATCTAGCATGCTGAAGTGAGTGCATCTCCCATCAGTGGGGCTGCATAGAGCAGAAACATAACAATATTATTGGGTCAGTGCTGTGAAATTCATGCCGCACCAGTCCCCAGCGGTGGTGCAAACTTGAGGCAGTAACAGTGCTTCAGAGTTGGGATGCCCATGTGTGGCAGCCTGGCTGCCCTGGTGATCATATAACGTATGATGTGGCGTCACATCATACGTTATATGGGGGTAATTACTTAAAGCTGCGTATTCATCCTGTTAGACAAGAACCTTTGCTGTAAGGACTCACGACACAAAACAATCATTTTGTAGAAACACAACCCGAATTGAACTGAAATTTACTGGGTGTTGATAGTTCCTTCATATATAAAACAAATCAGATTAAAGTTGGAATATGTGAACTACGTGAAGCTAATTGAACACAATCTGAAGGTATTAATATATGTAAAACAAGCACACTCACAGGAACCTGGGAACATTTTATGAAGAATATCTCGCATTCAGTTTAATACGAGTTCAACAAGGTTTTCAAACAAAATGAAAGGTTTCTAAAGCACACGCCAAAGTCTAAACCCGAGCTTGTGACACATGCACAAAAGCAGCTCGGAGGTGTTGCAGAACCCATTTGCTGGCTAAGACTGGAGGGAAACTGCCTTAATAATGCCAAAAAAAATCCCAACCACAACCCATTTTTGTTGGTGTGTGCTCCCACCATGCATGTCTGTGAAAGAGGCCTCCAGCAGCTGGGTGAGACAGGGAGCCCACGGCTGGCCCGGGGCCGGCTGCTCGCTCTGCAGATCCGGCGCCTCCTGGTGCTTCAGCTCCAGATCCGTCAGCTCCAGCACCAAGGTCTCCTCCCGCACCGCCCTCTGAGACGGCGGCCGCCGCAGGCCGAGAGGTCGCAGGTCTGGGATGGGGAACCGGAGTCTGATCACGGCGTTGGGGGACAGGAGGGTGAATGAGGAGTAAAGCTCATTGCTCTGGGTCTAAGGAGAAAGAAAAGGTATACTTCTTGGGAGTCCTTTCCAGAACAAAAAAAAAAAGAAAAAAGCAAGCTGAACTTGGACTTAAAGAACAGATTCGGTCATAATCAACCCTGTAATCACAGCAGACCGCTGCTTTATCACAGAGCCGGGCTGCTGAAAGGCTGATATTAGGATGATTGGAGGACTACTGAGTCCCGCTGAAACCGGACATTTCAGTTAAAAGTTTGCGTCAGCACAAGTTTGATCGGTCAGACGTGACAGAATGATGTTTTCAGACAAAGATTTTAATGGTTTTTGGTTTCTCATTGTGGCGATGACATAAAAGTTCATGACTCTGGACAACCACAAAGGCTCTCTGTAAACAAAATCACGAGAAGTGAGCTTTAAATATGCTTTTCTACTCAGTCAGCAGTCTTGTTTATGATGGTTTGTGGTCTTGATTGCTAACAGTTAACAGAAGATAATAAGCACATGTATAAATGCTGATTATACTTCGTGTTCATTCCGTGTTTTCTGGCTTGGGTCTTAGTTTTCGGGGGTTTCTGGTTTGTATAACATTTATATGTAGGAAGCAGCCCAGTGCTGGCGGTTCCACCTGTATGAGTCCTGGTCCAGAGTTCTGGCTCGGACAGCGGCTCAAGGCTCTGCTGAGGCTCCCCAGGCGGCTGAGGATGTCCAGGTCCAGCTCGGCGCTCAGCTCCGCCAGCTCTACCCGCACCACG
Organism: Fundulus heteroclitus; assembly: GCF_011125445.2. NCBI lineage: Eukaryota > Metazoa > Chordata > Actinopteri > Cyprinodontiformes > Fundulidae > Fundulus > Fundulus heteroclitus. Next base: position 2,474,859 of record NW_023396934.1, on the reverse strand, counting down.
CTGTCCCGCCGCACCACGTGCTGCTTGCCCTGCAAACACACAGAAAATGACAAATTAACGTAGAAACTCAGATGTTCTGACGTCACCCGTTAGGTTTGAGCCTCCAGCACAAACTAAAGTCAACAAAGTAAGGCCCAGCTTGTGTTTCAGATGATTTATCAGTTAAACTGTGTTAAATCTAGGGCTGAATGATTTTGGAAAATAATCTAATTGCGATTTTTTTTCTTAATATTGCGATTTAATGAGATTTTTGTTTTTCCAGTTTAATTCTTCATGTGTTTTAAAATATATACAAACAACAAATCAATTTGTTTCCTCGCCATGCGGATTAATTGCTAAAAGACCCGCAGCATCTAAACTCGGAGCAGAAATGATTGCGTTCTGCCTGCAATATATTTCAACCAAAATTGCAATTTTGATTTTCTCTGCATTAACCACAAGCAACAAAAATGGCCTCTAAATAAAGATGTTTGTAAACAAGGACTATTTTAAATATGAACTTTTAATGTTTCTATTGATCAGAATATTATTCAAGAGAGCAGCTTTTAATTTAATTGGACATCAATCCTTGTTAAACATAAAGTGCAACCAACAAGCAAGTCAATGTATTAAACTGATTGACCTGTACTTAATGCTTTGTATGATTATATAAACTCTAAAACAAGTAATAAAATTAGATTATCTCACTGCTGCAACTGTCTTCCCTTCCATGTGGAGGCAAACCCACTTTAAACATTTTACCAACACCTAATGGACGTGTCTAATTCCCTAATTGTTATATAGCCAAAAATTGCAGACTCTGCGATTTGGAAATTGCGTTTTTTTTTAACCACGATTATATTGAAAATGCGATTAATTGTTCAGCCCTAGTTAAATCTGTAAACAACTTAATAATTAATTTATTTTTTTTACCGTTGGGTGTTTTTTTATAGACAAAACCTAAACAGCAGGGAGGGTGTAATAAATTAATCATTACAGCTACGTGGAGATTCTTACTGTATGTTGAGTAAATAAAAATACCCCATTTATACAGTTTTTAAAAAAAACTTTACTCAAGAATATGTAACTTGAGCTTACTGATGTGATTTAAATCAGAAAATTAGCAATTACTCCAACACTTTGATCAGTGTCACTACATGAAACTCCAGTGCTTCTTCTGGCATAACAAAGTAAAGGCTTTAAACCGCAGGGACGACATTATGGAAAATGTTCTGGCCACATTTTCAGAAAAAACAGACTTTAATTCTGCAGCAACAACAAAAAAACTGTAATGTGCAGAAAACTGCAGATTGGTCAATAAAGGCTTTTTATTGCAAGGCGTTATCTAACATGTTAACATTACAAGGTGTGCAATGTACTTTCTGTAAATCGCTGTGCTTGGGGAAATAAAGCGCAGGTTGCAGAGTAGCATAACCTCATTTGCTGATGCAAATGAGGCCTAAGAAGAATAAAGCAATGGCAATGGGCTCAAAAAGCATCTTTTGTGTAGGTTTAGTTTGACACTCAGTACTCCAACTGGACTTTTTCAGTTCTAGGGATGTAAATACGATATTTCAAACAAATATTTTCAGCGGAGTGAGTTATAACGATTCCCACAAGCTCCCTTTCCAAAAGCATGGGACTGTGCCAGAGAGTTTTCTATCTGCAGAGGAGCCAGAAACGTCTGCCCGAGCTTAAGGGGAAGGTTACATTAATCTGTTAGACTTCAAAGATGCAAATAAAACATTTTTTGTGTGTTTAAGTCGTACTTTCCGCAGGCGTCTTTCGGTGAGGCTGTAGTGCAGCTGGGCACACGGTCTGGCTGCAGCTCCGACTGGAAACAATCCAGCTTTCTGGAACTGAAGCAACTGCAAAGTGAGGAAAAAGGGAACCATTAATGAAACCATTAATGAAACCAGATTATATTGGCTGCAGGTACCAAACAACACCCTATATTACAGATAAGCTGACTTGACCAACATTTGCGTTTATTGCCTCATGTTTTATCACAAAGCAGCCTCACATTAAAAACTAAAAGACAAACTAAAACATTTAATGCTGTATAAAAAGGTGCTTTCCAGCTTGATTGAAGTATAGAAACAAAAGTTTACAACTAATTTACAGAACAAACTTCTATGAATGGACTTTAAGTAAAAAACCTGAAATCACACCAGAGGGTAAAAGCAGATGGATAGAGGAACAGGCGGAGGCGTGGATGAAAAAGCAATATTTAGACATAAATGGAAATGCAAGAAGCATTTTTCCACACTTTACACTTTCTTTTGTATTTTGCATGACCGATAACGACCAGATGACCAAACTACACGCGGCGGCTTGAGCAAACGTTAACTGTTGCCACTCTCACAAAGAGGAATTAAAATAACCCGGAGGAGGTTTTCTACCTCACAGTACTGATGTTTCCCATCCTGCCAAAGGCACTCCAACAGCTCCAGCCGGCTGAAGGAAAGGTCTGAAGTCACAGCCCGACAGCGCCGCCTCCCGCTGCGAGTCTCGCACGTCACCTGCACCGCCGCCCCCGTCAACCTGCCAGAGAAAGCGGGACACAGAGGATGAGTTATATTAACCTCAAAGCAACAAAGTTTTGCTTCTTTTCCTACCTGAGGTGGGAGAGAGGGCAGGCTGTGGCGAAACTGTCTCTCAGATGGTTGAAGTTTTTATTGGTGAACATCTTGTCCTTGAAGGACAGCAGCCCTTGGAAGAACGCCTGAGACACCTGAGCTAATGACGAGGGTCCGTCAGAAGGTGGGTCCTCCTGCAGCATGGTTAGGGTGAGCCCACCGATGGTCAGGCGCAGCAAGGCTTCGGGTTTCAGCTGCTCTGCCTGGCCGCTGTGCGAGCGCCCTGGACAGGCGACAACATAGAAGTATATATTTAATCTGCACTGCAAAAAACAGAACTAAAAATAAGTTAAATTTTCTTAAAATAAGTGTATTTGTCCTTGATTTGAGCAGGTAAATAAGACTATTTGCCAATGGAATAAGATATTTGCTCTTAAAATAGGAACAATTCATCTCCATCATCTTATTTCTAGTGCAGGATGTCTAATTATCTTATTTTAGGGGTAAAGATACACATTCCATTGGCAGATAATCTTATTTACTGGCTCAAATCGAGGACAAATAGACTAACTTTAAGAATATTTTACTTTGCAGTGTGTGATTCTGTACCACGCTAATAAAAGTGACACTTTGCTCCTCAAACAGCTCTCTTTACCTCTGATCCTGCTGGCATGTGGCAGACTGGATAAGCATCCTGGTACAGGATATCTTCGAGGACAATTTACCAGACCCTGACAGGAAAAAAAATACAGAAAAAAACCCAAAAGTACACAGTTTATTATAGCATGTTGCTAAAAACCTATTTTGCAAAGTGTTACGGCCACAAAAAATAAATAAATAAAGCTTCAGAAAATAGACATAACAATAAAAGTTTAAGTGACCTCTTGCATACATCCTGGATACAAATGGCTGATTTCTAGCCTTCTGCTCCATGCTTAACGCATGAACACTTGCATGTAGAAAAACGGAGGCTGTACCTGTGCTGACAGCGGTGCTGGGTGCGCCAGGCTGCTCAGACTGTGCGTGGAGGACTCCATGTCGCTGTCTGACAGCTCGCTGCCGCAGCGTGTAGACGCCACACTGCTGCTCATCCCCGCTGGGCCCATGGAGTAAAACATTTCTGTACAAACACAAATTCAGAAGTTAAAACGCTGCAGTGTGCACAGAGACGTCGCAATGAGAGACGCCAGTAGAAAACAGAGCAGAGGGACATATTTTTTCCTGAAACACAGAGCTGGGAAGAAGAGAAGATGTCTTGATTTTGCCTATTTGTCACACATCACACTAGTTTAAATATCAGGCAAAAATAAATAACTTGAGCAAATAAAGCAAGCATTAAAATAAATAAAACAAAATGGTTTCATTTGTTAAGGCTAAAAAGGTATCCAATGCAATATGGTCCTATGTGAAAGAGCAATTGCTCCCAAACCCCGATAACTGGTTGTGCCATTTTTGGGGGCAACAACAAAGGATCCCATTTCTCACCATCTTTCTTTTTTAATGAGGTCTGAACTGTTTTAGACTTTGTTCTGGGTACGCCGTCCAGCTTCTGGATGAATCGCTGATGTGCTCTTGGGATAACGTAAGGTTCGTCATTGTTCCACGTTTTCTCCAGATGTGGTTAGCGCCTCCCATTGCAGGTCACTGGAATCCCAACGCTTTAGAAATGACTTTGTAACCCTTACCAGGTTAATATATTCTTGAATTTATTTAGATCAGGGCATGAAGGGAATCTTTTTCAGATCTTATATGCTACTTCGTGTTGTCAGACAGGTTCTACAAGTCTGGCAGTAATCAGGCCTTGCTAATGCTGATCTACATAATGTATTTACCACTTTAAGGATGGAAGGACTATTTTATCCAGTATTTAAAAGTGTCTCTGGAAAGGATTACCAACTATAGCTTTAATGTTTATTTTATTTTCTTCAAACATAATTCAGGAAACAGCGGTGGCAAAAATCCAGCAATAAAAAACAAAAACAATTTATACTTTTTTGCTTTTCTCTGATTTAAAATAAAAAAATATCTATTTTCAATCCTGGCGCTCAAGACCCACAGTCCCAAAAATGTTTTAGATGTGTCCCTGCTCCAGCACACCTGAATCAAATGATTGCATCCCCTCAGCAGCCAACAAGAGCAGCAGAGACCTCTTCATCACCAATTTATTTTAGGCAGGAGTGTGGAGGCAGGGAAACACCTAAAACATGCAGGACAGTGGGTCCCATGGACGAAAACAACTGACCTAAACTGCAGGGGGCCTTTATGAGCAGCACAGGTGAACTACTGATCTTTGTACCTCCGTTCTCCAGACTGGTGATGTAGGTCTCCAGGTCAGGCTCGTTTTCCCACTCCCTGTCTTTGGGACTGGATCCCAGCTGCTTATTCAGGTCCTCCTCAATCAATCGCAGGTCTTCTGAGTCTAATGGCCGACTGTTTGCTCCACCACACTTCTGCTCAGGCTCTGAGGGTAACAAACATAATAAAACATTAGCAAAGAAAAGAACAGAAAAAAGACAAGCTGCATAAATCTACCATCCATGAGCCGGTTAATAACATTTGATTTTAGTTCAGTTTATTGATACCACACTGATTCACAATAAATGTCAGCTATAGGAAATATAACATCTGTGACCTGACCAGACTAAAAACAAACTAAGTCAGAATGAATCGGGTCAGGGACTCTGACTTTCTGATATTGTTCATTGTTATTATATTAATAAAGCTCAAAGACTAACAAGTTATTACTTGGATTCCTAAATTATTAATTCCCACATTTCTACAATTTACCTTGTTAAACTAAAAACTGTATTTTATTGGGATTTTATGTAAAAGTCTTATAAACCAGAGCACATAAGTGTAAAGTAGAAAGTCAATGAGAAATTTATTTTTTTTGACACTGAGAAGTGAGACATGAGACATATTTGCCCTTTTCACTCTGACACCCCTCAATAAAACCCAGAGCGATGAATCGCCTTCAGAAATTATTAAATAGCTGACCTGTGTGTGATTAATCTCAGTATTAACAAAGCTGTTGTGTGAAGATTTGAAGCCCAAAAAACACAGTATGCGTAATACAGAACCAGCATTCAGAGTAATAACAATAATACATTTTATTAGTAATGCACAAAAAAAAAATGCACTTTACATGTGACCTCAAATCTCAAAGTGCTACAATGACAAAGAGATAAAAACAACAGAAAAATGAAACATTAAAACAACAACTAGACAGAGTATGCCTTTCTAAATAGGAAGGTTTTAAGTTTTTATTTTTAAAAACATCCACGTCTGCATGGCTCTGAGATGGTCGAGGAGAACGTTCCACAGATGGAGAACCGTGGCTTCAACGGCTCTGTCGCCCATAGTTTTGAGCCGTGTCCTGAGTGAGACCAGACAGTGCTGCTGGCCTGACTGGGTCTGGGTCGATGTTTGGGGTGTGAGTAGTTCAGTGAGGTAAGTGGGGGCCACACCGTGCAGACAGTGATGGGTGTGTGTATTCTATACGGAGGTGGACAGGGAGCCAGTGCAGCGGATGGGGGTGATGTGCTCATGTTATCGAAACCTCCTGAGGATCCTGGCAGCATTGTTCTTAACATATTGGAGCTTTTGGAGGCCCCTGGGAGGAATCCCGATGAGGAGTGCATTATAGTCCAACCTGGAGGAGACAAAGCCATGAACAAGCCTCTCTGCAGCAGGGAGCAAGAGGTAGGGCGCAGTTTGGAAATATTGTGGAAGTGAAAGAAGGACGTTTTGCAGATAGAGGTGACATGGTTGTCAAAAGAGAGGTGGGGGTCAAACTTAACCCCGAGGTTAGTAACAGAGGGAGAGAGGAGAATGGCGTAGAGGAAGAATGAAACATATGATAGGGGAAGAATGTAATGTGTTAGAGGTTCTGGTTTGAACGGATTCTGTTTTTGTCTCATTTAGCTGCAGGAAGTTTTGACACATCCATGCCTTAATCTCCTCCAGGGAGGAGCGCAGACGGGTCAGGTTGGCAGAGGGGAGGCTGGAGGGAGTAATCAGGAGGTAGAGTTTAGTGTCGTCAGCATAGCAATAGAAATTATCCATGGTTGCTGACAACATGGCCAAGGGTAAGTATGTATATGGTTAAAAGGGTAGGACCAAGTACGGAGCCTTTAGGGCCCGACAGGTGACAGTGTGAGGACTGGATTTTGCCTTCCCCACGCACTGGGTCAGTTTTGTGAGGTAAAATTGCGTGTACTTATATAGTGCTTTATCGAGTCCAACGACCCCAAAGCGCTTCACACTACAGTCAGTCATTCACCCATTCACGAGCACATTCACACCCTAACGGTGGTGGACTATGTTAGTAGCCACAGCTGGGGCATACTGACAGAGGCAAACTGGGATAGTTATTGCGTGATAGGTGGTGAAGGAATGTCTGTTGAGGGGATGTCTAAGGTGTCTAGGGTGGTAAAAATGAAGAACAGGTGTCTATTTTTGAAGTGAAAAGGTGAGCAAATGGTTGCAATTGGTAACTGTGTGACTGTAGAAAAGGGAGATCTGTGGTTTAGAAATGTGATTTATAGTGGAGAAGGGTAGAGTACCTTCACCGGGTCGGTGAGGATGTCCTGCCCCAAGTGGAGGAGTTCAAATATCTTGGGTCTTGTTCACGAATGAGGGAAATATGGAACGGTATCAATAGGCGGATTGGTGCTGCGTCGATTTACCGGTCACCTTGAAGTTCCCCCGGAGAAGCTGGCCCAAGTGGCTGGGGAGAAGGAGCCTCCCTACTAAGGCTGCTACCCCCGCAACCAGACCCCAGATCAGGGGGAGAAGATGGATAGATGGATGGATGAAAGGAAGGAAGAGTTTTTTGGGTTACGTGGGTTATTGTTGATAAATGTGGAGTAGTGTTCTGGCCTAGCTATAGAGCGGGCCTTTGCGTATGTCCTGCGATGTTCCCGGTACGCCAGCTTGTGCACTATCAAGGCAGATGTTTTGAAAGCACGCTCCAGTACATGGCTAGACCTCTCCATTGTTCTCATCTAATCCGTGAACCAGGGGGCAGAGCGGGAAAAGCCGACAGTCGGGGTTGTTAGTGGAGCACGAGTGTCCATGAAGGAGCTGAGGCTGGTGTTGTAGAAATGCATGAATAATGTGAGGAGGGGAAGAGAGATTGAAGATGTTGAGTAAAGGAAGTGGAGTCATTGTTCTTGATGTTCCTGAAGGTTATGTGTCACTTTGATTTGTTGAGAATGACAAATGAGGGGACATCGAGGGTGACGGCCAGGTGGTCCGAGACGCCGACTTCATAAACTTCAAGATCAGTAACTGAAAGTAAGTCCCTGATCACCAGGTCCTAAGTATGTCCTTTAATGTGTGCAGGGCCATTTACGAGGTGTTGAAGATTAAGACAGCCCAATGCCAGTCGGTAGGTATCGAAGTCCATATGTATGCAATTACCAAAATATTAGAATATGCTGTACAGAGTGAGATGAGAAAGTCGTGAATGACGGAAATTAAAGCCTTTTGTGTTTTAGGTGGGCGATAGATGAGGGCAACTGTTGCAGAGAAAGGATATTTTGCAGTCAAAAACCAGACTTTCAAAAGGAGCTGGTGCTGGGCACAGAAATGCGGTGAAGAACAGCAAGCCCCCCCCCCCCCACCTCGGCTAGTTGTACAGGCTTTGTGCAGGTAGTGGTATCCAGTAGGACAAGCCTCATTCAGATGCGAGTAGACCCCAGGTTGCTGCCATGTCTGTTAGACAGTGGATATCAATCCCTTTGTCTAAGATGTGGTCATATACGAGTCCAGCTTTATTTGACAATGGTTGCACATTGAATAGTTCCAGAGTGGTGTGAGTTTTAGATGGCACTTTATTCAGAGGGCAAAGGACGGCGAAATCCATTCCAGGTTTTCTGCTGGAGCGCTTACACCCGGCAATATCAGTACCGGGCCTAGGGCGACTCTGATGACGCATCAGTTGTGCGACAGGACGCAGTCCAGAGGGACGAGATGGTGCTGTGGACCCCACCCTGGTTCCCTATGGCTGTATCGGGGATGCATCCCATAGCCGTTTAGGGGCACTGTTGTTGTTGTGAGTCCAGATCTGCTGCAACGACAGACAACATGGTGCTGGATGAGGTAGCAGGGCTAGCAGCTAGCAAAGATCCCGGCAAGTAGCAATGAGAGACAAGGATGTCATTCCACTTGCTGACATTCGCTTGTAGAAGGACGTGATGCAGGATCCGTGGAGTTTGATGGAAATCTGGAAAGTTGTTAGCATGGCCGCTCCAAACAAACAGTCATTGGGCTTCCAAGCATCAGAGGAAAAACAGTCCAAGGAGGTCATGTAGCACCAGGACAATTGCCGAATGCACAATCAGACTTTAAGGCACAAACCGGCATGGACAGGACTTTAGGATTAGCTCTGCTTAATCCATCATCTGAAGGTGGAACGAGTGCCTCAATAACAAACCTATAGCCGTCCACCTAAACTGACAGGCCAGGCAGAGAGAGCATTAACCAGAGAAGCAGCCTTGAGGCGTGTGGTAATTCTGGAGGATCTGCAGGGATCCGCAGCTCAGCCGGGAGAATCTGCTGTCAGCTAAATCATTAGATTAGATTCTGCCATATCCTGTCATGGACGAGGGACAAAAAGAAAGCTGTTGTTGAAATAAAACTATAGGAAGTTTGTCACGACCCGTGTGGGAAATGGCACCAACATGAAACTTTTAGGCCTCCGTCCAAAACCCCATAAAAAGGAGGAATTATAGATCATCCTGATCCCAGTATCCACACAGAGACGTCATGCGCTGGGGATGTTTTAACGATATTATGATAAACTTAATTTAGCAGGCACGTTACATTTTCAGAAACTAATGTCCAAGTCCTATAAAAACCACGGAAGCAGCAGCAGCAGCATAAAAACACAAATAAACACTTTTGCAACTGAGAAGCACTAGGAAGAGCGTTCCTCAGCAGGGACATCAAACACAGCCAGAACTACAACGGGATGGATGGAGTCAAAGCTTATTCCTGAGTTAGAGTGGTCCAGTCAGTCGGATTGAGAATCTGTGGCAAATCTCGAGCATTGATGTTAACAGAGGCTCTCCATCCAATCTGACAAGCCACACTTTTTAGACGCTCATTTGTAAAAAAACTTTGAAAAAAACACACATCCTTTTCCTCCCACTTCACCGTCATGCATGACTTTTGTGTTAGTCTATTATACAGATCCAATAAAATACATCAAGGTCCATGGTAGCTATACATGAATGTGAAAAAGTGGGAAACGAATACGCCTGTAAGGCATTGTACCTCAACCATTAACAACATCAGCTCACTCAATACCAACATGACCATCAGAAAGGCAGAATGGAAGACCCAAGCTGTTCTTTACGATGTCAGACAAGCGGATGAACCGTACCAGTGTCTATGCACAGCGCCGCCAAAAGGTCCGACAGATGCGTTATTTGATCCGGAGACAGCAGCAGGTGGACGCAGCCCACCTTCCCGTCCAACTCCAGCTGATGAGCAGAGAGGAGGAGGAGGAGGACAGAGGCACCAGTGTGAGAGAAGAGCCATTTTCCAGAACATATTAAGTTTTCTAGAAGGAAACACACACACCTTTGGTCCAGGCAGCATGTCGTTCTGTTTGATCTTCACCGTGGTTTCTATGAAACCTGAGCAGCGCCCTATAGGCAGCGGCTGAGACGGGGGGCAGGGAGTGGTTTTCAAGGGTTTGGCTTCTTCCTCTCCCTCCTCATCTTCTTCCTCTCCTTCACTGGCTGTGGCTGAATTTAGGTGGACCATCCCAGGAGGACCCTGAGAAATTAGGGCAATCTTTAAGTGTTTAAACCAGATTGTGGAATTTTACATCTCTCATATAAAGCAGGATTTTACTATGATTGAAAAATAAACAATATTTTATCAAAAGGAGCTTAAAAGCTTTTACTGGCAGAAAAGACTAAGAAATGCTGGCTGTTATCAGTCTGATAAACATCTTCCTAATAGCTTAATTCAGTCAAACTGCACTTTTAACAGTGACGCTCGGAGCCCCAGACTCCCAGGATCCAGTGAGGATAAAGCGCATTAGGTCAGAGTTTGGCTTGGGCGAGACATCGGCACACAATGGATCAAGTACGAGCAAAAACAGAGAAAGTCCCGCAAAATCTCTCCCAAATATTTTGTTTGGGTGGTGAGGAAGAGGTATAAGGTTGGAGTGCAATATGCTTTTAATTTGTAGGAGTCCTTTAAAAAAAAAACAACAAAAAAAACAGATGATATAGTTTATAGAGTGGCATCCTTCACCTGTGCAACACCGATGATGTCGTAGAGCAGCTGAACGTCGCTCAGCTGGAGGATCTTGTGCAGAAAGGCAGGAGGCTGGTGGATGTCGACAGGCACGGCAGTCTGGCTGGATGGATCTTTCACGGCTTCATCAAAGTACTCCAGGCTGGAAAAGTACACACACGCTCCACAGTTATTATTATATTAATATTATTACCAAGGCATTGTGCTATCTAGCAGACAGAAATAGAAAACATTTCAGGAAGTGAGAGGGGAAAAAAATCCATTGTTCTTTTGAAGGATTTAAGTTAACAAGACAATAAACAGTGACTCCTGACCATAAACTCATTCAGAATCAGAAATACATTAATAATCCCAGGACGGAAATTATTTAATTCATTTAATTTATTCCCTCAGGACCGACTGGGATCAGCACGCGACACACCCGACGGTTTTCACCGTTTACCAGTTCAGCCACCGTCTTCTACTCTTTAGATCAGACGTCTTCAATTAAACAACCATGGGGTCCGTTCAAAGAGATTTCTCTCAAAGGGCACGGATAAAGAAACGTACGATAAATAAACACAAACTTAAACGCATGTGAGGTCGTCACCAAAAAGACAATTTATTATCCCTTTACAGGTTTGCATAACAGGTGCTCTGTTTTGATTTCGTCCACATTGAAGGAGTTATTTTAAAGATGCACTGATCTGACTTTTTCTGGTCAATTCTTATTAAGGTTTTCTTTTAAAGGTCTGACATGCTAATCTCAATCGATTGTGATTTCCCCCCCCACAACAAAACAAAGTAATAAAGAAAAAAATTGCTGCATATTGTTTGAGATCTTATACTAACAAGCCCAAAATATTATGGGTCTCAATATTTGAAACCGCATAAATTATTGCTTTCACGGTTCTCTAATCCTGTGTAGCTCTTTTATTGGTGTTGTGGGCCTGTGAGAACGCCACTAAACTCTACAGTAACTGAGTACTATTACTATATTACTATTACTACTTTATTATTACAACAGTGACATTCCTGAGAGCGCGACGTACAGATGCCTCAAAGGTTTTCTATAAAAAGCTGCTGCTGGCATAAAGACAAGGAGCAGCACAAAGAAATTGTCCAGAACTGAGAGAGTCCCCTCGTTGTTTGATCTGCGCGATAATTGAGTCAGGGTAACGAGCTTCTGAGCTTTCTGACACCAGAGTCTGCAGGAATTTACCTCTGAACCTACTCTGGATTTCTTCTAACCCCGCTTTGTGAGACGGGCTAATCGATGCACCTTTATTTTTCATTAGGATCTTCAATATCTGTCATTCTGATACTATTGCTAAAAATTGGGATGACACCATTGAATTAACCAGTTAGGCCATATTTTTCTGCCTCTTTTCTTTCTTTACCATTAAAAGCCCCCGTTAAAACACACATCAGGTGAGAACATTGAGAGCAGTCGGTCCACTCAGCTAGCCTCGTGAGACCATCCTGATCTCACGAGCTTTCAAGGTTTCAGTCTGGCTACTCTCCGTTAAAGAAAATTTGGAGCCGTTCACCAAACGTACATCCAATCAGCGTTGGCTTTGAGGCGGGTTGAGGTGTGACGCAACGAGAAGCGCGACAGTTCAATCTAAAGAACATGGCGGCTTCAGCCGATGAAACTAGCGTTAGCGTGGCTATCGAGCAAGTTTTATCGGAATTACAGAGTATTTCTTTGCTGAGCTAACGAGCCTTTACCTGCAGCAGCAAGAGTAGCTTGGCTTGTGGTTGTGTTTTCGTCGTCACTGTTAGTTCGTCATATGCTTTGTTGATCTGATTGGTTTATTTGGCCTGTCTATCACCAACATAGGCCAATCAGCTAACCAGTATTTTCGCCCCTTCCCAAAGTTACTTCAACGGAAGGTTTCCAGATGGATATGCGAAGCAAATCTATCTGGCGGAGTCAGGTTACCACTCAGCCGGCCCAATTTATAAAATCCATATGCAGAGAGTGAATTCATCACATTTCAAATATACACGTAGCATCTTACAAAAATATTGCATCCAAGAAGTGCTGCTGACTGTGAGATTACACACACTGACTTTGTGCTAGTTATGATAATCATGAGTGATTAGATGGGTGTGTCCATTACACAGAGCCGGTCTTTTGCAGCCGTTTTAAAGCACAGAATTGTTTCCTCCATTTTTAAAAACTGTATATACAAATTTAGCCATAAAAATATTATTTAAAAAAGAATCATCTTTTGTTCTTTTTTTGTCACTTATGCACACCTTATACATGGGTCAACAGAATGCAGTTTACATCTTACTTTAGATGCTTTTCTATTAAAGATGCTCATAAATAACCAGATTTGGATGTACCATGTCCAGCATCTTCTGCCAGGTGTTTTTGGCTCCTGCTGGATTGCCATGAGTGGCACAAGCACCAGAAAGACTGCAAAGATTAAAATGCATCACCACAAAGGGCGCTAAAAGATGCACGGTTTACAAATATCCACTTTAAATCTAATAAATCGATCCAAGTCCAGATTAAACTTGATGTATGGATCTGCAGTGCAGCTTTCTGCTTCAGATGATCCAACCACTGCAGTCGAGGATTCCTGCATCACAGCACCGCAACACTGAACTCCACTCTGTTGTACGGCCAAAAAACAGGAAAGTCACTGACCGCCGATGCACACGGCTCGTCTGAGCAGCTCTGTCAACAAGCCGGCCAAACAGGAAGGGTTCAGCAGAAGCAGGGAACACGAGGCGTCATCAAGGAAAAGGTTTGGCTGCACACTTCTGAGCCTATTTGTAATAAACATGTCGTAACAGATCATGTTGGGCTGATGAGTTTCTACGGTCGTGAAAACTAGATTTTCTGTCCAACAAGAGATAAAAACTAAATATATACTCCTTTTAGCTGTAGAACTTACAGCTTATAGGAGTATATATTCTTGTTTTCCCTATAAAAAAATAGGAGGAAAAAACACAACCAAACATGCTGTGTTTAAGGGTTTCCTTAGAATACAGGCTACTGTGACCACCTTTTTATTTATTGCCTAAAAAAAAAACCTGATCACTGCACACACGGGTCACAGACACCTGCAGTGCAGCGAGCGCGGCGCTCAAACCCAGCCGAGGGGAAGAAACTCGTTCCTACCGACCCGGTTGGACATCAGCGTCATCCTTAAAGCTCTTTGGTGAAACCGTCACGTTTATAGCGGAGCAAGGGCCTCTTCTTTGTGTAAAGCCGAGGAACAGGGAAATTGAAATCCAATTTCAGGTCTCCGTTTTGCTTCCTTTCATAACTGGCAGCAACACAAATGCTGATGTAAGAGATTTTTACCTTTAATGTGCATTGTGAGGAACAGACTGGTGTACTATTAAAGCAACGTTGTGGGTTCATGCTAGCAGCCCATGTGGTGGGCCTAGACACCATAAACTTGACTCCAAAGAGAGGAAAAAAAAAAAATCAGGGAGGGCATGTCGACATCTTCAGGCTATGTTATTAAAGCTTTTCAGGTAAAATAAATTGGATTTGAGTTCATGTTGGTGCGTCCTAACCTGACTCTAGCCAGATTGATATCGCTCCGCTTAGCTTCACTCACACACATCTGGGACCTCTCCCATAGAGAGTGATTTCTCCAACCAATTTTATTGTCTAGCCAATCAGGACGCAGGGCAGGAGTTTCATAGATGTGACGTAGTAGAGAAGCGACCGTGAGACTGTTTTGATTCAGTGAAATTTTTTGGCAGCTCGTTGAGGAAGCAAGCGTTAACATTGATGCTGCTATTTCTTCCGTGTTGTCCAATCTACCTAATATTGCTTCATTAAAAGGACATCAGAGAACGGCTCTGAAGGCTTTTGTTGGTGGAAACGATGTTTTCGCCCTTCTCCCGACTGGATTTGGCAAGTTTTGTTTTTTTGGGGCGCGTCCTGGAGCGGTTAGCACGAACCATATTAGGAGGCCTTTAGTCCTCAACGCGGTCGGCCTGGGATCAACTCCGACCTGCGGCGCTTTGCCGCCTGTCTCCCCCCCTCTTCCTGTCAGCTCACTGTCAATAAAACGCGTGCCTCTAGAGCCGCAAACACATTTAAAAAAAAATAAAAAACTAAAAAAGTTTTGTTTTTTCCTGCGTCGGTCTCATCAGCGTCACGGGTTAGCTTCGGTGTGAGTGGTTGAAATAGCACGTCGATAAAGATGACAGACAAGTGGCTTATCCAATCATATGCAAGGATTTTTGATAAGGCCCAGCCTTCTGAAACGCCATTCCTATGGATTAGTCCCAGATGGATGTGAGTGGAGCTAGGCGGAGTTAAATACATCTGGCTAGAGTTGGCTTAGGTGTGTCCGACTCTGGCCAGAAAACTAAAGCAGGTCCGGTTTCTGCTATTAAAAAGGAAAACATGGAGTAAGAAAACTTTTATGTTGCAAATCTTTTGGTCTATATTGAAAGGGTGACAATGAGTGTTCACATGTAGGTAGCTGTGTCTGTAACGATCCCGATCAGGCCGTTTTAGTGCGTTTGAACTCATAAACAGACCAGAGTAGCTTTTTTTTGCTCGTCAGGTGAGCGGCCCTCTGCTGGCATATTTTACCTATAAACACAACGTGTTTAATGATGCCTGTAATAGCGTTTTCACATCATGCGACGTCGTCAAATAGCCTCTGACTTACCAAGTAAGTAAAAATGTTTTGCCTTTATGTTTCATATGATGACAAAAGCGGTAGAAAGAAAGCACCAGCTTACCGTTGGATGTGCACCTCTAAGGCAACACCTGTTTTCAGGTCCAGGGGCTGGTGCTCAATGCGGACGATGGTGTCTATAAATGTGACTTTGATGCGACGAAGAACTGCAAACAAAGTTGATTTATTAAAAAAAAAGTCAGAAGGGATTAAAGAACTTCATCCCAGTTTTCATCCGTTTAATTAATGAAATACAGCTCTGTTTATTTTATAAGGCACAGAAAGCAGAGCTAACCAGGTAAAACATTAATCAGGTTGATCTCTGAGAACTCAGGGGCTGAACACAAGTTTAAATGCTTCTGACGACTATGAGCCAAACCAAAACATCTGCTTACCTGTCTCGATAGTCTGTGCAAACATCTCAAGCCCCTCCAGTGGTGCAGGCGGCTCTTCGGACGCCTCGGGGGGGTCCTTTAGGCACTCCTTGGCCAGCTGCATGCTGGAGGTCATGCTGGACGACCATCCCTGCGACTCCCAATTCCCGCCTTCAGGAAAAGAGCAAGACAGGATGCGGTGATTACAGTAATCCTGCAGTTTCTGAGATTTAACTACAGATCAGCAGCAGCTTTATTTGCCGTGCAGTTGTGCTCCGAGACATTTTATTTTAGAAAGGCATCCGCTGGGTCCTTATGAGGAAAAACAACATAACGAATAATGAATATGTCTAGATGTCTTTGGTTTTCTGCAGACCAGAGAGAAAATTAAGAAATGCTTTTAAATGGAAGAGGACCTTTTTCCTATTTGTTGGTAAACTGCAAAATGTAAATATTTATTATGGAGGTAAATAATCATTAAGACGCTTAAATCTTTCATAATTCATGTAATTACTTTTTTAAATGTTTACCTCTCTCAGGGTGTACTCACACCAGGTAAGTCACTGGGTCCGCTGGTATGGGCCGGACCAAAAGCAGACTTTATGTATTTATTTATTTCGGTACCACTTTACAATAAGGCTCCCTTTACAGAGGCTTATAAATGATTTGTAGACGTATTATAATTTCATCTAAACACTTTATAAATCATTAATAGCTGTTTATTATTAATAAAGCCTGAGAACGAGACAACTCTACTTTATCACTGCATTAGAAACATCCACAACTATCAAAGGGAGACTTTTTGTGAAGTGTACACCATGACACAAAGTAGAATATTACATGGTACAGATTTATGTTTTCAAATGCTTAATGAGCTTACATGGTTGTACTTTAGACTAAAATGTTTAGTATAGCAACTCTAGATGATATATAATTTGAAACATTTTAGCCAAATATAGATTTGGCTCACTATTTGGCAAGAAACTGGTCAGTTTTTTATTTTGTCTGTTCCTCACCTTTTATTAATGGATAATAAACAGTCAATGATTTATAAAGTGCTTACAGATTAATGAATAACATATCTACAAACCATATTGTAAAGTGGTACCTTTATTTCTGTGTTTGGTGCGGTTTGCTTTTACACTGCACTTTTGCACGTCCACAATAGGTTGTAACAAAGAGACACGTGTTGTTCCCATTGGGCAGAAATGACACGGGCATGGCACAAACACGCAAATGGAGGAAAACTGTTTCATTTGGGATACAGAACAAACTGGAAATCTCCCGGGACATACCCGATTTCTACTAGTCAGTCAACGTTAGTGACGCTCATGCTTTTAGATTTCGTGCGGGTCATCTAGTCCTTATTGACTGGACAAAAAAAAAAGGGAAATTACGTCCTGTTGAGTCTGCTCGTTATATGTCATTTGCGTGCGTCTCACTGAAAATGGATTTTGGGTCCAAATTTCATAACTAGACTTATTGCATTGAGAGCATTGATTATTGCATTGATCTTGGAACCATGGTACAATTTATTAAAGTCCTGAGAGTGATTCCCCCACCCCCCTTTCCCCCCGCAAATATCCGTAGAAGCTGTCCGCATGCCATGTTGCTGGATTTTATGGACATGTGGCCGTGTAGAGATGGGAAAACCTGAATTCAATGATTTGCGGGGGTGACCCATTAACGTTTGGAAATATGCCGTCAATGAGACGCACATACTTCGTTTGTATGCAAACGAAATTTCGTTCTGTACGTACTTTGTGCATACAAAATGACAAATAAAGCTGTCTATGTCATATCTGATTCAGATGACATGCAAGAGCAAAGAAAAACACTCTAGCATAAGAAGATAAACATGAGCGGGGGTGGGGGGTGGAGGGTTGTTTTAGTTAGTATTTAACAACCATTTTGTTGATTGCATGTTTTTTCTAACAAACCGAAAACCTATCTTCCTATTTAATTGTATTTAGACTAGAAGACTAATTTACTGACCCAGCAAGAGGTTTTGGCAAATAATCGTCACCAGAAATGACCAAAGAAACATTTGTAAACATTTTCCCATCCCCATAGACTGGTTAACCGGCACCAAGACACGGTGTTTAAAAGTCACCGTTTCAAAACTGTACGCATGGTCCATCAAACAGCTCCTGTAGTTTAAGTTGGAGCCAGCTGGACTCCCAAGAAGTCCAGCTGGCTCTGCCTGAGTAGATCCAACTGGGTTTTCAACCGACTTACTGGTTCGGTACTTGGGCTGACACGTTATCTGGAGACCAGAAACTTCTAAGGTGCAGTGATCGGTGAGGAGAGCCTGCCAGGGGATGGTCACCTGTATGCTGCCCACAAAGCCGTCCACTATCTCCAGAGGAGCGCCAAGAGACTCCAGGAACTCATTGACCGCCTGTGGGGAGGAAAACAGAGAAAAACAAACAAAACATGGATGAGTTCAGGGGGGAAACAAAGAGAGAGAAATTCATCCTCGGGTTGATAGTGTTGAACATGTGGTAAACAGATCCATCTGGTTAAAGTAAGAGATAACACTAATCTTTGTGTGTGTGTGTGTGTGTGGGGGGGGGGGGGGGGGGGGGGGGGGGGTAGGGGGTCATGGGTTTCTCCTGAATGCACTTCCTCGAAGAAACAGGAGCTACGGCTAAAAACATGACGCTGGAGATTGTTGTTGAACTCAGGAGTGCAGTTGCGAAAGAGTCGAGAAGGGGGAGAGAGAGAGAGAAGGAGTCCCACGATCCACGCAAGACGTGCGCGAGCTGCTCCTTGGCAGGGACTCACCCACACGTCGAGGTTGATGTCCCTGATGGTGCCGCTGCCGTTGTACAGGTCCAAGCCGAGCTGCTCCAGGCTCAGCCGCTCCTGCAGAAAGTGACCGAGGTAGTGCTGGAGAAGGTAGCGACAGGCCCGCTTCTTGATTGAGCCCGACCAGGGGAAGAGCCAGCGAGACATAGGGCCGGAGAGCGCGGGGAGAGGGAGCAGCGAGGCGGCGCAGGAGGAGGAGTGCGGCTGCAGTCCTCTGGAAGCTGCATAACAGACTGAAACAAAGTGTTCAGCAGGCAGGAATGAGCCGCAGCTAGCTACGGGGAGCTAAGGAAGGAGGGGGGGGGGGGGACAAGCCGTAACTCCGCTTCTCCCACGGGTTTCACGCAATAAAACTACTAAATCCTTCGTGTCAGGACCGGCGAGGCTCCTCGGCTCCGTGAAGAGGACTCACTCCGACCGAGCGCCGCTCCCTCGGCTCATACTTTCGTTTCTGTCGAATTTACAGCGAGTCCGGTTTGATGCGTCCCTCTTGTTTCGGGCTTGTTTGTTGTTGTCATACGCCAACTGATGGCACAGTGAGCGTCAGTGCGTAACGCGTCACCGTGACTGTGAAACCCGGAAAGACGAGGCCCCTCCTCCACCGACCGCCATCTTAGTCAGGGCATTTTTTTAATACTCTCACAAATGTTTGAGAGGCAAAAAATTAAATAAATAAAATGTTGTATTATATGAATATTACGTTTAACTCAGAGCTTTTCAGGGTGCTTGCTCTTTTTCCAAATTAAAATTCCAGACTTTTTTTAAAACTGATATTTTTTTTCCCCCAAGACCTTAACTTTATGTACTTGTATACTTGTGTGCCTACTGCCTACTTCATTGGTTGAGATTGTACAAACTGTTTATTAGAAATGTTAATTTTTATAGGCTAGTATTCAATGAACAAATGCATTATTCACAGTAAATTATGCTTTTACTGATGAACACGTTTCCAAACATGAAAATCACAAGTACATGAATTTCACATCAAACAAGTGTTTGATTCCATTAGGCTAATACAGTATGTGACCAGTTAGTAAAATTATAGTTTTATAGCCTACCTTCCTATTTCTCATTTCACAATGCCTTTGAGCATACTGTAAAATTCTACCATACATTTTTTTCCCATACTTTATTAAGACTTTCACACAAAATTCAAGACTTTTCAAGGTCTGGTAAACAGTGTTTCAAAATTCCATACTTATTAAGACTTTCAAGACTTGCGCAAGCACCCTGCTTTTCCATGAGTATTTAGTTAAAATTATTCATATGTGTTTAGTCCAATTTTGATGTACACTAATCCAAAAGAAATAGAAACCACAGAGAAGGAAATTAACCCCCCCCCCCATTTCTTCCATATAGGGATTTTAGTTTGACTTTATGACTTTAAAACATTTTTTCTAAACCTCCAAACCTTTCTACCCACACAAATGCCATTTTCCTAATGCCCATTATTTAAAATGTAAATTGACAGTAAAAAAATAAATAAAAAATAAAATTCAGTTTTTACTCTATGCTGAAAAAAATAGATTGATTGCCAAAATATATTTTATTGTTTAACGTACAACAAAATTCTGATTAACAAATTTAAATCCAGACTGTATATCTTTATTCTATGAACATTTTTGACTAGTGTCTATACAAATGACTTTCAAGTAACGTTACAATGACAACAAAAACGGCGTCATCAGTCCTCACATCAAAGTTGCCACTTAGCTGGTAAAATAGTTAACGAGTAAACTTAATCTTTATAAGAAGCAACCAATAAAAGAAAACAACGGCATTAAATAAAATTACAGCTGATTTTATTTCACAGAGGTTTTACTGGAACTTCTCATTTTAGGAAGGCTACATCTGGGATCTTGCCTTCCGCCTGTAAAAGAGAGCAAAGAAGCACATTAGGGTTTCAGCCATCGCATCACTTTTAAACATGCAGGGAAACTGGAGTGAATCGATACCTTCAACTGTGTGAAAATCTGTGCTGCTCTGTTGAAATCCCACTCATTGTCCAGAAGGCACCTGTAAATCAAGCATTAAGATTTTTTTTGGTAAAGATATTACAGACAGGATTTTTTTTTAAATGTATTTAAAAGTACATAAATAGACTCACTTTTGTGACCATTCCAGGTTCATGCCGGACTTCAGCGAGAAAGCAGCGAGCATCTCTTGCTGTGGTGCGGTGAGGGTTGGGACGGGGCTGGAGGAGGGAGTTGGGGCTGGAGCCACGAAAGCTCGGCGGATCTCCTCTGTTGTGGCCATTCGGATGAAAAGCTGATCATTCACGATGCACAGACTGTGAAAACAGAATCACAGAAGGGAGTTGTTGGGGTTAAGGTTTTTGAACTGTTTTTAGAGAACCTGAGCATCTTATTTGTAATAAGAAAATCTGTATGGTTTACTAAACTCACCCAGAAGTTCCTGCTGGGACTGTGATGAAGACCCGGGAGAAGGCCATGGTAGATTCTCTGGACTTCCCATCAACAACCACTGAAAAGAAAACAAAATCCTATTTAGCACTACGTTTTATTGCGTAATGACAAAAAAAAATAAAAAAATAAAATCAACCACTGTACACAATTACCTTCCTTGAAGACTCCACTCACTGTGAATGATAGTAGTGTATTCTGTAAAGGGAAAATATATATATTTATTAAACAGAGAAACCACATGTAAGGAAGACGAGCGGTTCTGGAGAAAGCATCAACTCACGGTGTAGGTGTTTACATCCACTGTGAAGGAGGCAATGTCGTGTTGCGTTTTTGGCAGCTCGTTGATGAACGCCACGACGTTCAGCCGCGTGTGTTTCAGCAGCCTAAACCTCATCGCTGCAGACGGTAAGAATCAGGAGACATTAGGCGTTTAAAAGAAAATGCTGAAACATCCGACAAAGCACGAGACGAACAGCTGTAACTCACTGGAGTCTTTGACCCTCTTCAGGTTTCTGCTATCTTTGTAGTACTCCCCCAGGCTGCTTCTAAACACCAGGCGTCGGGGAAAAAAAGACAGATTTTAGCAGCATCACCCACAATGAAGTCTTTACTAAATGAAATCAGAGCAGCTGGAGAATGTCCCAGGTCTTCTTGCATCGCTCTCCTACCTGGACGGGTTCTGGGTGGTATAAGGTGTTGTGATGGATAAAGAAGCTCCATCATGGTACGCATCCAGCAGGGGCTGTCGATTCCCCGAGTCGTATATACTGTAGTACCTGGAACACATTCACTTGTTAAAGTCTTTCTGATGTCGCTGCAGGTTGTGTTAGAGTCACCGTTGAGCCGTCATTAGGTGGGTAAGGCCTTTAAATAATATATAACAAAGATTTTAAACTCACTGTTGCAAAAACCGCAGGATGAGAGCCTTGATTTCGTCTGAACCAAAGCAGCTTCCCTAAAAAAAGACATTTTTAAGGCCCGTTAAGACACATAATTGACAATAAATATTAATACAGCATCAATATTAATGAGAACATTTAATGAGCAGCATCTACCACTGAAGAAAACAACAAACCTTGCAGGGGGGGATGGCAGTCGGAGTTTCGACATCAAACCCAATGGGTGGAGGGAGGTCATTACCATCCTGGCGGGAAACCAGAGATAAACATGCGTCAGATTTATCATGAGGGATTTGTCTGGTCTGGAATCAGCAGCAAGCATGCAGAGCCGCGTCAGCGCTTTCATTTCCCCTGAAACGTTTTCATGTTATGTGACATTCTGACCGAAAAAACCTTGATTTTAGTGTATAGACCAACGCAAAGTAGCATGTTTCTGTTACGAAGTGGATAGACATTGACACACATTTTCCAGTTTTATTTAATAAAAACTTTTAGAGCGGGGCATGCGTTCACATTCAGCCTCCTTTACTCTCATTCCAGTTAATAAAATCCAGCCGAACCAATTGCCTTTCAAAGTCCCTCAGTGTGAAATTACAGCTTTTTTTATGACCGACAGTGTTGTTGGAGAACATTAGAGAGCAAACAGCAACATGTAGACTGGAATTTTCAAATGAGCCATTAGTGGAGAGCATTCATCAGAGATCAACAGCTCAGGTGGGAGATTGTTGACGGGTCACATACTAGTCCTGAGCTCCCCAAATCTGACCCTTGCCATTAGTCCCAAAGTCACGTAGAGGAATCAGCCAAACGTGTATTACAGGTTGCTCGGGTCAACCGAAGCAAAATTAGACTTTGTGGCCTGAAGGCAAAATGCCGCACATGGCAGAACCTCTCATTCAAACACAGCGATGGCAGCTAGGGCTGGATGACACAGAAAGGAGCGTATCGATGAAATAGAAATCATACTGACTGATAATTATCAAACAATTCAAAACATGTTTTAGGTGCAGCCCTGGCCATTTTATGCAGTTGCATAAAACACTGAATTCAAACAATTCTTTATTCAACCAACCTTTTACCAAAACTACAAGTAAAAAAAACAAAAACAAAAAACCCCAAAAAGAAACTGGAAGTAAAAAAAAACCCAAAAAGAACACGTGCTCTTTGAAGTCTTTGAAGGGGGCGGAGCTTAGTGGAGGAGACTTCCTGGATCTGTGCTTGTGATTGGTTGGGACGATTTAATGACTGTAGCATTAAGCTACATGTTAGGCTTGAATGCAAAAATAAGGGAAACCGTTCTATTATTCAACTTTTTATTTTTCCATTGCACCACACGTCTATCAATCGGTATATATTGTTGCTGAATTGTCATCCGATCTTGCTGCCACCTATAATTTAGGGCCAGTGAAAATCCGACGCTAAATACAGATGAGAATCTGTGGCTAAATATGAAAATACTCCAACCTGGCCAGATGTGAAAAAATGTCGGCCTTTATCTTGAGCTGGCAGAGAACCGCGAAAACAAATATAATGGCAGTGAAAGGTGGCTCTTAGTTACACAAGGGGCCCGAATACAAATGCTCTCCACACATCAGAGCCTTTTGAGTTAAAACTGAAAACTATGCATCATTTTTAGTCTCCTGGTCAATCACATAAAATAAATTGAGGTTTCCGGTTGTACTGTGACAAAATGCAAAATGGTAGAAGGTGCTGTGGTAATTTAAAATACTTTTTTAACGGCAGGACATCCTAAGAAGCAACCAGGATGAGGTTGACCGATGAAGAAAATGTGGCCACCTACCAGTTTGAGGAGCCGGGGGAACCGCTGCCGCACCGCACTGGGACAGAAAACAAAAGCAACGAGGTTATGATCCCACGCCACCCAAAACACAAACACTAATATCACAGAGGAGACCCCCAGCTGACCCCACAGTTTCAACTTAATCTCCGAATCATACTTTTTCTTCAAATATCGTCATAGATTCACAAATGACTTTACTATTGCCACAAAGTACTTTGTCTTCCTAATGTACGAGTAAATCTCCACAGAAGAGCTAACTTCCTCGCCTCAGCCCTCCCGGTTCATGCTGCGCACCCTTCACCCAGTCCCAGAGTGTACTCACCAGCAGTATACTCACCCTCTCCCCCCCAAATTGGTGATATACAATGATCTGACATGGAAGAGCAACACAAGCACACTTTTTCTAGGAGTACAAGCATGCCACCAGCTACTGGACTGAGCAGAGAACCAGGATACAAATCCACGTAGAGTTAGAGAAACAGAACGTTTATGCACGGATGGGAGAGAGGTGGTTACCACTGGTCTGCCGTTAACAACCCGCCCCCCAAAAAAACTCTCACCAAGATGTTGAGGAAGAGATGAGTCTGGGTAAAAAAAATATACGGTCAGTTTCACACACACATGGCCACAGTAAGGCCCGACATTCAGTCACTTTGTTAATTACCGGTATTTACTGTCAGCAGAGAAAGACGACCTGAGGACAGAGCGGAGAAAGAGGACAGCCGGCCTCAGGGGGAGCCGGACCCAGCAGTCCCACCGCTCATTTTATACTTTCCCCTTCTGAACAAGCTTAGCGGCTGCCGCTCTGGTAGGAGATGGCTCGGCTCTTTATTTGCCTTTAGCTCTATTTGTTGTTTTAGCTCGTTTTAGCACAGCTCTGAATTTAACTTGCTGCGGACAATTTTAAGCTTATATTGGGACCAAGCCCCTGGTTGGGTAGTTGACTGAAGACACGACTGGGAGTGATAAGACGCAGCACCATTTTCTCATCAAAGTGCTGTTAGTGCTGGACGCACCTTTGGAAACTGGAAGAGTTTTCAGGGATTTGTTGTTTTTTGTTTTTTTGCTGTTGTCGCCATTTGCCAGGCTTTCACCTCACTTCAGAATCCGTTTCTTCTAAGAAGCATCTGAAGGGCTTACTGCCAACTTTTCTCATTTACTGCTGCGTAAAGCAGGAGCCTGTGGTGGGCCACAAGATCAGACATATTGGAAGAGACTAATTTTGTTCTCTTTGGCTCTCTTCACACTGGCCACTGATCGTGATAAATCCCGCTCCGCCTCCGCCCGGATCGGCTTCGCCTGTGTAGTCCCGCCTCGTCCCGCCTTGCTTTCGGTGAGCCGGGGCTCACGGGGACTAAAGGCCGAGTAATCGTGACTGTGCCTGCCTTAGGTTGTCCCGAGGTTTCGAGGTGGGATCTTACCCGTCATCGGCTATCCAGCCTTCCATACTCGCCTGAGACAGGGGCCGAAAGGGCGCCGGCGCTGTGAGGGGAGGGGAGAAAATGGCTGCAGGTTGACTTTGCTTCATCCAAACATCTTTCAAGACGGCAATGGGTTTCTCTTTCCAATACAGCACATGCAAACAGGAGCGCTGTGGCTTCAACATCTTGAATGCACAAAACCCTTTCTCTGTGTCACTATTTATTGATTTAAATCTAGGTTTGGTATTGGGATTGTGTGTTTTGCAGCAGATGAGGGGAAAGCTAGCTAGAATGACAGCAGGGGAGTGCTGGGTAGAGCATCACCGAGAACCAGTAAAAGGACCGAAGCAGGGAAAAAAAAGAAGAAGATGCCCCAAAGTGACACTGAAAACGGTCTGAAAGAAGCTGAAGGCTCAGAGTGAAAGTGGACATGAGAGGAATGAGAGAAAAAGATTAATCTGGAGTCTGGAGTCCTCCCAGCTACATCTGGAAAACAGCCGTGTTTAGCTCGCAGTGTGAAAGGAAAAGATGAATTCTTAAGACAGAAAGACGGGCATGAAACACTTTTTCACTATTTAACTACAGACTTTAACACGAGGAAAATAGCTGCATGTATTCGACTACTTTATGTGCATCGGTACAAGGTCTAACATCAGGCCAATACAGCCTTGGAAATAATCTTATCAACAGCTTTGTTTATTGACCTTCTAGGGCACCATCTGTTACGGGGTAGTTAAGATGCATAAGTAGAGACAAAATGACAGCAAAGCACTTCAATTACGTCCTGTAAAATATTTCTTCCTTTCACAAACAAACATCCAAAGAGCGATTTATGCCCTCAGTCCAGCAAAAAAAAGAAAGAAAGTATTAAGTTAAAATCAGCTGCTTGGTCCGAAACTTCCTCCCGCTCTGTAAAATCAGAAGTAATGTTAAAAACACCTTGAACACAGCTTCAGGAGGGCGGGGTCCTATTTATGGAAACTCTGTCGCTCCTGTATCACAGGTGAGCTTCCCTGATCACGTACAGTCATACAGATGTTGCTATTCCCCTGCAAAAACATCTGCTACCACCCCCCAGCATCATCGACTGACCTGATGTACGAAGGTTGATCCTTAAAGTGGTTGCACAGAGGGTTCCTGCTCAGCCACAGCTCCACCAGCTTCAGGCCTTTCATTTTATCCAGCTCACGCTCCGACTTTAACTAAAGCCATCGCACAAAAACAAACAGAAGGTCAAATGGACGGTTTGCGGTAGGAAATGTTTACAGCGCGTCACAGAGCAGTGCTTAAAAACATTTTCTCACATCAAACCACAAACTTTACTGTGATTTGATGGGACTTTATGCAACAGATCAACCCAAAGCGTGAACTTGTATTTAGCCGCGTTTTCAGCTCAAGCAATTCCATTTCAGAAATCACCGCAGCATCAACTTTGTTTTAATGGAGCCAAATCAACAACAGTATCTTCACACAAGTAAATACCACTTTATATTGGTTTATGGCTCAAATCATCCCCCAAAAAATGCCTTTATTTATTTGGTTGTGATGAGACAAATTGGAAGAAGTTCAAAGAACATGAAAATCTCTGCGAGACACCAGTTCAGGGCTCGGCAACCTTTAACATCCAAAGAACGATTTATACCCTCAGTCCAGACAAAAAAATATATAAAAACTTATTTAAAGCCCCAAATGTTACATGACCTTTGGAAAAAAGGCAGCTAATATTTTTTGACAAATACCTCCTATATGAAATGTGTCTTCATTTTTCAAAGAACCAGGATTTTTATTTCTATTTTCAGGTTTGAAAATCCAGGAAAAAAAGTGATGTAACAAAGGGGGGAAAAGCACCTTGTTCAATAGATAATAGATTTAAACTGTTGCTGGTACTTTTAGTCTCATTCTGCTTTGGGAATTAAATTCAATTATTTCAAATAAAAACTAAACAAAAAAACACTGCATGTGTGATGATATCTAAATGTAAAACATTGTTCGGGTCTTTATCATTTTTAGCCAAACATACTAAGAGCCATCGGTTTGGCCACGGTGGATTTACTCTCACCTCATTTTGAGAAAGGTTGAGCACCTTCAGGTTAGGCACTTTGGTGACCACATCAGCTAGATCGTCCAGCTTGTGAATACGGTTGTTACTGAGATTCAAACACGTCAGCTGGAAAGATAAAAGAAGGATCAGCGCCACCAACAGGACACATTACACACTGATTGTCTCCTCCTCTGTTGATCTGATGATCACCATGAACCTTACCTCAGGAATGTTTTCTTCTATGATCTTAATGACAGCCTCCATGTTTGTCTTTCTATTCAGGATGACTTCAATGTTCTGAGACACCAAATCTGGAAAAAATAAATAAATACAGGAATTCAGAAATATGCCAAATGAGCTGAAATAGGATTTTCTATCATTAGTTCACTGAGGTGATGTAAATAGTTAAAGCATGTTTATGCTTTGGAAACATTTATGCTTTGCTACTATAAATGTTAATTATCTTATTAGTTATCTAATTGCTGCACTTTATTGTTAATTTTAACTTCAACTTCAGCTTTTATCGTTAATCTTTACTTAAAGTCTTAACTCCAGTCTTTTAGACTGATCTCCTTTAACTTTTATAAGTCGCTTCTTATCCCTCTGTCTTGTCTATTGTCTGTATTGTTTGTGTGATTGTTGGATGGCTGCTACTATTACTTGCTACAAAAGAATTGCCCTTCGGGGACCTAATAAAGTAAAGTCTAAAAGTCTAAGCACAAAACATTAATAATTATTGTTCTGACAAAAAGTAAACAGCCTCTCTACTTCTTCGTGTAGGAAATATGTAAATACCTGGGTCCGTTCGAATGTTGTTTAAGTCGAGCGCCTGCTGGGAGCCATCGAAACGTTTCGCCATGCATTGCTGTCAAGGAAATAAAGAAATGTTTGAGCTGAAGGCTTGCAAATGTACGCAACTCAACATCATTTAAATTCAGTACGTTAAAACAACATTTATGTACGATCCTATTCAGACTTTAAACACACTACGACAACTTAAACTAGAACTGGGTTCATCTTCATCCATTAGATGCTTTGAAACACAGCTGTGTGAAAATAAACAAAGGAGCAAATGTTAGTATTCATGTAGCTTGTAAACACCTCTGATCGGTCCCAGTGCAGAAGCTACGAAAACATTTGAGCTAAACCAGGCTAAAACATTAAACTCCCCGTCTCTGGAGCTCACCTTCAGGTGCTCTATGTGTTCAGGCTTCAGGTCTGACTGCAGCGAGGACGGCGGATTACTCGGGTTGACGTGTACTTCCACCTAAAAGAATCAACAACCAAGAGAAACACAGGAAAGTTAAGAGATAAAATGCAGTTGAGTTCATGTGCAAAACCTTTAACAACAAAAAAACGACAGCAGAATCCAAGTGTGAGCCAAAACGAGTCATTAGTGTTGCCACTTTCTGACAATACTGTTAAAAAGACCAATGATTACACGAGCTGCCTTAAAGCAAATAACACGACATACCTTATAGCCGTCTGAATCTGTAATCTTGTGAGAACATCTGCGCAAAGCTTGGGCAGCAGCCGAATCTTCCACATAGAAATGCGCCCTCTGGTGGTCGACGTGGTACTGCAAGCACAGAAGATGGAGGAGAAACCGCATCTTTAAATCGTTCTATATTATTTCTACAGATTATCTGAGAAGGCAGAGTCTAAACTCACCTGTACAGGTGTATACTGAATGGAACAGATGTTCTGGAGAGCTGTGATCAACCATTTCTTTTCATATTTCTTTCCATGTGGTATCTGGCAAACAGAAGAGGCTAAATCTAATATCTGTTATAATGCAGGTATGTTAATGTCATGTATAGAAAAGCAGGTTCCCTCACCGTGACTTTGTACCAGCTTGACTGGCTTCTTAAACCTGCTCTGTAATAACCGCCGCCACCTCCTGTTAGTGCTCCTCTTCCTCCTTTATCCTGCCGCCTGTCTCTGTCAAACCGTGCATCTCCTTTTCGAGATGGTCTTCCATATGGGGTGCTAAAGAACATAAAAACTGTTTTTCCCATAATATTCTCCTCACAGTAAAAAATAAAAATTCAAGAACAAAGTGTGGAAGTTTCTAATATCCTTGTGCTTCAGGATCAGAAATTCGTAGCTAAAATTGCTCCAAATTGAAGTGTTCGTGCTTAATAGATGGTATCTTAAATTAAACTAGTATACGCTACCCTTTCAGCCAAGGCTACAAGCAGAAAGTCATTAAACAGAGCCGAGGCATTTCCTAAAAGCAAAGTTTGCATCTTTATATTCACACTCCCCTAAAAATGAATTTGCTTTGAAACAATGAGCTGAATTTCTCTGGACATTTTACCCAGAAAGCCTTAAAAGCCCGTAGGTTTCATGTGATCTCTCATTCTGCAAAATAAACAAGTTATTTTCTAAAGCGACTTACTTTAAAAGCCCCTAATAAAGCTAAATGTTTACGCCAACTCTGACAGATTATATTTTCGTATACATGGACATTTCTCTGTTTACAACACACAACAGCGTTTATGAATTTAAAACCCATTTTCATTGCAGCACATGTAATAACGTTACAAACCGATTTCCCTCGATAGTGGCTTCATATTTTCACAAACTGCTGCAGTTTCTTTGCCACCTAACAAACAAATGAAGTTGTCTTGTGTACGTGTGGGTGTGAATGCTAGCAGTGAGGTGAATATTTGTTCCCAAACATCAGCCAGCCAGTCTGGGACACAGTTCTGACACATATTTAGATTCTTACTCTGAACGCAGCCTCACATGTCAGCAAACTGTGTAACGACAAGTGCTGATCATTTGTGACGTTATCTTAATAACAGGAAAGAGACGTTCTGACCTGAGGGATCACGATTAACCCGAGGCAGAGAGCAAGTAAGGCTTCACCTCAGCAGTTTTTTTTTTTACATAAACAAACCCCAGAATCTTCAACAAAACAACAGAGAGAAGTTTTGTTACATGTTGCCACATAAATGAGCACAAGTATTTTCATTTAAAAGCACTTGACCTAAATATGTAAAACTGATTACTAATGAGAATCCGCTACTCACTAAATCCAGTTACACGACTTCACTTTTCATAAGTCAAAACTATGTGGAGAGTCCGGTACAGCTGGTTGTGGGACAATAAAACTTCCTGTGTGGAGCTGCAGTCAAGGTGAATTCTCCCCACGCACTGAAAACAACGCCTCGACGGGTTTATCGGTGTCCTTCTCCATGCCTGAAATGCTGTGGCTGTGCATGAGGTCAACCCTGCTTTAAATCTCGTCTATACTAAACAGTCGTGATTTCAGACAAGGCTGCACCTCAATTACTGATAAATCCCAGCAGCAAAAACTAGGGATGGTTTCAAAGAGGATTGACTTCTATAGTTTAATATTGTTTCCCCTACTACTTTTGATGGGATATGGGGCTTAATATTTCCTGTCAGTGAATTACTGTGGTATTTATTGATTTTATAGTTTGTTTCCCAGCTTTCCTGTGGATAATGTTACTTTATTCTAAGAATTTTACAATGCTATAAAAAAAAAACACTTACAATCTGTTCTGCGAGCTGCTGTCTTGAGAGCTGTCACTCATAGTAACGTCTCCATCTGTATCATCAAGCAGCCTGGACCGTGGTCCAGGGACTCCAAACCCTCCTCGGTGACGGTTCCTCCCAGATCTGTCAAAGGACCGGCCCTTGTGGCCTCTGCCTTTACGGTTGCGAAACGGAGCGGTTCTGTCATCATGCTCTGCGAGGGAAAATAAATATGTCAGCGGCGAGCATCAGTTGAAGATCATCAAAATAGTCAAAAATAAACCGCGCTGTAACTAAATTAACAAGAATCTGTTCAAGGGGCAAAATGTTGAGAAATTTATTATTTTAATTTACGGGCAATCAGAGCTGTCAACTCTGACTGAATGGGGAAAAAAAATACATATAATCTTTTCATTTTTTATTAAATGAACTGTTTTTAGGGACAATTGTCATGTACAGTATTAAGTCCTACTGCAAACCTTCCTGACCAGTACAATATTATGTGCTGCTACAACCATCTTTTCTTGCTACTCAACCTAGATTCCATGATGGGCGAGATCTAGTTTAAAGTGTATGTCTTTGTTTTTAAACTCCTTTTAATTATTATTATTTTTATTTTGTTGTGTTTTTGGATTGTACAGCACTTTGTATCAACTGTGGTTGTTTTAAAGTGCTTTATAAATAAAGCTGGTATGGTATGGTATGGGCTATAATTATAATCACTGTCTTAATTTATATCTTATCGATCTTATTAATCTTGTTTTATTACTGTTTGTATATTGATGAGAACATAATCCCAATAAAGCTATTCTACTCCATGTTCCAACAGAGAGTTGAATAGCAAGGTATAAAAAGGTTATCGGGGTTTGGCATTGCTAATCTGGCAGATTAGAAATCTCTTTGTTATAAAGAACCCGTCAAATGTCAAAATCTGAGTCACAGCAACGAGGCATATGTGCAAAATGCTCTGTGCTGAGTGAAGAAAATATAAAACACGCAAATATATGATGTCTGGTAAAAACTTTGAGCAGCTGGGTATAAATTCTGTAACATAAATCATACAAAAAACATCCTTTTCAAACCCCAGGAAACATTTCTTGGCATTTTGTCTGTGTCCTTTTACTTAGCAAAACATAATCGTTGGCTCACCTTTTAACTAAATCGTGTTTGCATTCACACAATGAAATTTAAATTACCCCAATAAAAGTACATGCTTGCTTTTGTAATAGATCCCTCACTTTGTCTACCAATATCACCGAATAGGTTTGTTTTTAAAAAGCTCCCCGCGTTAGAAAACAGTGTTGTAGGTTCATGTCTTATATGTTTTATTTAAATGCTAAGATTACGTGCATTAATTCCTGACAGTGAATAAACAGAAACTGACATTTAATTAGTGAACTTGAGCGATTGTAACTGTAGCAGCGATAAAATATCCTGTCAGCTTTAAGACACATGTTACCTCCATGGACCATGAAATCTGCCCCTGTGACTTCTCTCCTCACCACGAAGTCTTCGCGGTCTGAAGGGAAGTCGTAGAAGCAGGAGACAAAATGTGAGATTAATGCGACAGTAAACGTGTTTCTTACCGTTGTAGTAATGCCCGCCGTCCGCCATATTCTTTCCACTGGGTTTGTTCAGAGGCGACAGAAAAAGAAAAGAGCAACCCTTGTTGGGGGGGAAATAAACAATAGTCCGTGGGCCTCGACTTTTCTCTCGTATAAAACACAAGCCAGAGACGCTAAGAACAACTCAAACACCCCACATGGCTCCAGATTACACAACAAGCAAAAGACAACGGGACGTGGATCACCTTCGCTTGGATTAGCCTAGCGAGCTTTCCCTGCTAACAGGAAGACGACGGAAGCAACACATCGACGCCATTTCCTGTTCCAGGGCAAAGTAGCGCAGGGATTATCCCGTTATGGTCAGAGGAAGATTAAAAAAAAATTAAAATCAGCAAAAACATTAAGGCAAAAAAAAAAATATATTAGTCTCCATTTCTGTTGATATTCATAGTTACCTTTAGCATAATAGCTACTTTCCTTTCCCATAACTAAACGCTGTTTTGTGACGTCACATCCGCAATAACCGTTAGCTCAAAGGGCAAACTTGAAACTAAATAATCAATAACTTTGGACCCCAACACTCGTTTAGCTCCAAAATACCACTGGGTCGATATCATAAGGTGCCTTTGAGACTGTTCTATTTCCCAAAAGATGAACGTTTTTCCAATAAATTTTCATTGTATTAAGTAGATGTCATGCAGTTAGAAATAAAGACCTCTCAACTTTTAACTCAATATATTTTTTTTCCTGACTTTAATAAGAAAATATCATTGTTGATTATACAGCAATATATGCATGGCTTGTTCTTGAACAGCACTTTTACTTTTGTTAAAAATTTAAAGAGTGTATACATTTATTGTTCTGTTAGTGGGTTAAAACAGAAGACGGGTGGACATTTTCAGCTAATGATGGCATTAAAAGAGCAAATGGTTGTCCTTCAATGAGAAACACGACTCAGCAAGCTGTGTACTTTTTTAATAAATATATTACAAATTCATGAATAGTATTTATTTAAAATTATATTTCATTATGAAACAGTTGACACGCTAAGCTTAACATCATACGAAACACTGACTATAATGAAATATAAGAGTAAATACTTTCTTTGCAATTAGCCACTGTTTCACCCTCCTTTAAAGAAAGACAAAATGGTACTTTTCTCTCTGTAAAACATCTGAAGATTTCTTGCAGAGACAGTTACTTCATAATGACAGGGTGGACAGCAACATCAGGGACACATGCTAAATGTTCGATATAAAATAGAATATACATGATCAAAAATACTCTTTATGAACTAGGAGGTTGCTGTGGACAAGAAACCCATGTTTTTTATTTAACTTTATTTTTAGTTTTTGAACTGGACCAAACAGGTGAGAGCTACAGCGCACATACAATATACAGAGCAATGATGCTTTTGACAACGGCGCAGGGCACTTGGCGGGCGTCGACGACTCAGATGAGTACTCCCGAAGAACACCGTGCAACAGACCTGGAGCTTAGCGTCGGACGGGAACTGGAGCTTGGGGTCAGGAACACCCAGAAACTTGGAGAGCAGGAACCTCTGAAGCAGCTACAGCAGAACCTCTGGTCACAGTAACCCACACAGTAACACTAGACGTTGTCTGTAAAGCAGCAGCTCCGGATGCAGGAACTCTCGCAGCAACCCGAGGACCTTATAATAACCATGGGGGTCCTGGATGCTTAGTGTCTCGACGGGGTCCTTGGTGCAGAGGTCGTTGTGTGAACTCTCTGCGAACCTCAATGACAGCTGGCAAGCCAACCTTAGTGTCCGCGTTAACCTTCTCAGGAAGGTTGGAGACCGATCCACTTGGATCCCCTCTTCAAAGGACATTGACGCACCGACTAGAGACAGGTCCCCCTGGACCTAGTATTAGAGCATAGACTTCAGGTGGATCCACCTGGATCCCTTCCTTGAAGAACTCTGGTGCGAAAACTGGAGGCGAGGCGTCAGCCGAACCCTCGGAAACAGGAACAGTGGCGTCTGTCGGAGACAGGAACAGGACTGAAGCATCGGCCGGACCCTCGGAGGAAGGAACAGGACCAGTGGGGTCCATCAGACCCTCAGAGACAGGAACAGAAGCATTTATCGGACCCCCGGAAAAAGAAACAGAATCATTCCCCGAACCCTTGGCGACAGGACCAGGACCAGAAGGGTCCACTTCAACATGGACAGTGTACTCTTTTACGTGTACTGGTTCAATAGCTTGATTACTGGTGTCAGATTGACCTCTGGTAGTAGACTTCAGAACGGCAGGAGATGCTAGATGATGGTAAAAATCTGCTAATGCAGCTCTATAGTCGTTCTCCTAAACCCCTTTAACTTTTTCTCCAATATGGGTGAATAATTGTAAATCAAAGCCTCTTAATAATGGGTACAAAGGATGTTATTTTAGCCCCATTTACACTACCCTTGTTAAACCGATCCGAGCCGAGACCAGTCCGAGCTTGGATCAGTTAACCAAGCCGAGCCTCGTTCTGACGACCGTTTACACGTCACGCTATTCCGACTCTTGGTTGCTCCTCGCCTCCTAGTGACGATCTGCGGGACTGCTGCTCTCTGGGATTGAAGGCGGGACAAAGCAAATCAAAACGGCGGCGCCCGTAACATTCAGGATGTTATGCTTGAGTATTATTGTGATATTTCTGTGTTTGCGGAGAGTCAGAGGAAGAAGGCAACCATTGGTGAATTTACTTGAGAGAGTCGGCTTTTGGAAAGTGGATAAGACAAACAAACGTTTACTAAGGATTTACAGACACCGGAAACAACAGACGCTGAGGTTCATCACACTGCTAAGCAGAATCATCACTAGAAATAGTGTGGCACGGTAAGGAAGCTAGTATTATTATGAATGTCTGAAATTTGTCTGAATGGAGCGTGAATCGGGACGTGCAGCCAGACACGCCGGAAAAACCGCGGACAGTCAGCTGACTGTAAGGGGATGAAGCAGTCAGCTCATGTGCTCTTCGTTATCAGATAACTGGGTCAAACAAAAAACAGGCCGAGACCTGCTCAGGAACTAGTCTGCATTTAGCGCGGTCCAGTTATGTCTGGCTCGGTTCAGTTCAGTCTGCTTACCATTTACACTCCAGAGTTATCTCGGTTACCGAGCACGGACTGGTCTCGGCTCGGTTAAAAAAGGGTAGTGTAAACGGGGTTAATGTTCTTCAACTCCACGGAAGTGGCATCAGAAGAATCGATGGCTGACCAACAGGGAGACCCAACAGGAATGGGTGACAGAGAGTAAGTAGCTGAAGCCTCATTCAGACGACATCCTCTTCTCAGAGAAACAGGAGGTGGATGAAGTTGAGGAGTGGCATCGTTGGAAGAGAGGTGGCGTCTGGGACCGATTACAGGAGGAGAGATCGCTAATGTGGAACCTCCAAGGAAGGTCCCGGGACAACCTCAGACATCCTCCTCCATCCCAAACAGAGCCCAAGCGTCCATCATAACTCTTAAACCGGATCGTAACCCTGTGCCGGGGACGGGTTCATGTTTAGGGCCAGAACGTACTACAATGAAGAACGCTGGTGAACCCGATATTCAGCCAAACACAGAGTTACATTTTAAAAGGTTTATTGAAGGGGATGAGTAGTGGCAGGTGAGCCAGACCAGCAGAACCAGACTGACCAAGGGTTGATGTCAGTGACAGGCTAAACCAGTGAAGACGGTAGGGGCTGACCAGAACAGACGATGTGGATCAAGGAACCAGCAGAACGGGCAGAGCGAGCTGCTGGCATTCACACAGGCAAACGTGTGAGGGGAAGCAGAAGAGTCCAGCTGGCTACTAAGCACACGAGAACTGGTAGAGGAGGAGCACATCACACAAGACGAGACATTCTGGCCGGGATGAGTTGTCTGAGGCAGGTATATACAGAAAGGGGAACGGGTGGGCAGAGTGGGCTCAAATGATGGCAGCAGGTGGAGCTGATCTGGGCTGACTGGTGACTGAGGAGTGGACTGAGCTGATTGGGTGGTGACAGACGGCTGTTGGCTGAGGGGAGTGGAAACTAGTCCAGAAAAGTCCAAAACAAAGCAAACGAAAACCTATATCATGATATATATTTTACTATTTATTTGAAATTAATTTCATATAGCTGTGCAAGTTTTTTTTGTTAATAAAAACACCCAAGTACTCCAATTGTGACTGATGCCATATAAATCGATAACTAGCCATTAATTGCTTTATAGGATCGAAATAGGAGGTCAAATTTAGATTTTGTACATTGAGTATATAAACTGAAAATAACCCATAGGTTTCCAGAACGTTCATAAGCAGTGGGATACCAGCTTCAGGATTTTCCATGGCTAACATCATCCCCACAT
Source organism: Fundulus heteroclitus (assembly GCF_011125445.2). NCBI lineage: Eukaryota > Metazoa > Chordata > Actinopteri > Cyprinodontiformes > Fundulidae > Fundulus > Fundulus heteroclitus. The sequence goes on along the minus strand of NW_023396934.1, from coordinate 2,438,188 downwards.
AGGCACATTTTGAAAGGTTCCCATTCACTTTTATTCTTGCTGTTGGTGAGGAGTAGATTGATCTTATACACTGAATAAATATAACACAGAACCCAAATCTCTTCATTACTTGAAAAAGACACTCCCATCCTACCTTCTCAGAATCAAGGCTGAGAAGGATCGGGCTTTTATTTTCTTTAATTATATAGTCAATAATATGATTGGCCCTTCTTATATTATCATGTGTTTGTCTGTTAGCAATGAAACCTGTCTGGTCATCATCTATCAAAGAAGGCATCAAAAATACTTAGTCTTTTAGCTCTTTTACTGCTGCGTGTAATTTATAATCTATTATTTAAAACACCAATTGGTCTGTACCCTTTAGGGTCCGGTCTGTCTTTCCCACCTTTGGTATGACTGAGATAAATGCCACCATATTATCAAATATGTAAAAAAAAAAAAAAAAGTGCCTTCATGCTGAAATACTTTGTTCTTAAACAAAGAGACGTGTGGTATTACAAATTAATAAATGTATACATTAATATATTGTATATTTTAATAAAAAAAGAAGTTGGATTGTTCATTTAAATGTATTTCACCTTCTTTCTCACATGTACAATCCTGATTCTCAAAACACCAATAATAATTTCCTCATTTTTTTTGCGTGCTGTGCATGCACATGTGCATACACAGCTTTTTTTAAGGGCCTGGAAAAGTGTTATTTAACATTTCCAGGTCATTCCAGTGTCTAACACTACCCAGCTTGCAATAAAGGCTGGAGCTTAAGACCCTTGAAAAAGAACTGCTAGCAAAGCTTCTTGGGTCTGTTTGGTAGCCTAATCTGTGACCCCATGATACTTAATTTGGCAATGTGACTCAGCCTTATTTTGTGAAATACGGCGGTAACAGATTAATAAGCATAAAGTTATGGTCCATCGGTTGGGTTTCTGCATTGTTCTCACCACGTAAAAACTCATCTTAAGAACCCAAAATGGTGATCTGCTTGGCGTGATTTACCTTCACTAGTCATTGCCGGTTATTGTAGCCGCAAGCTGCAGAAAATAAGGGAAAAGTTGCTCCGTCTGCGTTTACTCCCGCTGGCTCCTATGGCAGCCTCGAGTAGGAGAGACCCATCCAAGATGGCGGCGAGCTCCAGCACGTAATGAGGCGTCTACATTTTTAATATCTGTGGAGGAAACCCAGTTTGGGAACATGGGAGGCAGCCAGAGTGCCCTGAGAGACCCCTTGCAAGCACAGGGAGAAATTTATACTTCACTCAGAAATGCCCAGGGTGCAGCGCTAACACGTGCACATCCATAGTCTTTATTTCCAATTGTGTATTTTTATTGTTCTACCGCAGAAAATGTTTTTTCCACATATAAATTAAGCCCTAAAACCAGTAATCAAGACTAAGGACTTTTTGAAAATTCTAATTTATAAAGCAACTGCTTTTAAAAAGGTGTTGGTGCACCTTTCAAATTAAAAGATTTGAGAGGTGGCACATTACTATTATTGTTAATCACCTGTAATTTCCTGCAACAGCCCAGAATGTCTAGTTATGATATAGGCACACTCTCAGCAGAGTAGCAATGAATGTTAAGGCAATAGTACGCCACAAACAAAGACAGAATGAAATTGCTTCATTTTGCCACAAGTTGTCTCTCATTCTGTAAGTGATCTCCTGATGCCAAAAAAACGAAACCTCCCACGGCGTAGCCACACAAGCTAAACTTGACATCTAAATCTGCATAATCTCTTCAGTACAACTCCATACCACACATATCTAGACTAGGGCTGAACAATTAATCGCATTTTCAATATAATCGCGATTTAAAAAAACGCAATTTCCAAATCGCAAATCGCAATTTTTGGCTATATAACAATTAGGGAATTAGACACGTCCATTAGGTGTCGGTAAAATGTTTAAAGTGGGTTTGCCTCCACATGGAAGGGAAGACAGTTGCAGCAGTGAGATAATTTATTTTTATTACTTGTATTAGAGTTTGTATAATTATACATAGCATTAAGTGCAGGTCAATCAGTTTAATACATAGACTTGCTTGTTGGTTGCACTTTATGTTCAACAAGGATTGATGTCCAAATCAACTAAAAACTGTTCTCTTGAATAATATTCTGATTAATAGAAACATTACAAATTCTTGTTTAAAATAGTCCTTGTTTACAAACGTCTTTATTTAGAAGCCATTTTTGTTGCTTGTGGTTAACGCAGAGAAAAGTCAAAATTGCAATTTTGGTTGAAATATATTGTAGGCAGAACGCGATCATTTCTGCACCGAGTTTAGATGCTGTGGGTCTCTTAGCAACTAATTTGCACAGCGAGGAAACAAGTTGATTTATTGTTTGTATATGTTTAAAAAGACAAGATAAATTAAACTGGAAAAAAAGTCGCATTAAATCGCAATATTAAGAAAAAAAAATCGCAATTAGATTATTTCCAAAATCGTTCAGCCCTAATCTAGACTCTCCGTGACTCCAGCCATCGACAACATAAATGTAAACACCTTGTCGGGCGGGTTCTGCCTATGCTGCGGATGCGTCAGAGCGTCCGCCATGTTGAATGTGGCAAATCTGCAGTTAGTCTGAGTCACTTAAACAGTATCACAGGGAGTTTAATCGCAGAACATACTTTATATTTGTAATATTTTTATTTTTGTAATATTACGAGTTTATTTTCGTATCGCTTTGGCTTCATTCTCCTGACTTTATACTCGTAAAGAATAAAAAAAAAATTAAAGAATCTAACCTGGCCCCTACTCCAGGACTGAAATAGTGCTGCAAACTGTGACTATTCTGGAAATGTCACCCCTTAATTCTCATATTATTACGTTTTTCTTATAATATTACCACTTTGTCTTGTACCACTTTTTCCTCATATTAGAAATTATTGGCAGCCTTCTCCACTTCCAGGGCGGATGAACTCGGATCACGTGGTTGGGTGACAGGTAGTTCTGCGCTGGGGCGCCGAGATAGTTAACTCCCATTTATTTACCTTTATATCATATCCCCTATTTACGTTTCAACAGAAACCAACCAAAAATAAGCAGACGGTAAAACAATAAAGGGGGAAATAACCAGGCCAGTACGAGACTATTGGTGTAATTTGTATGACTTACCGTCATTTAACACGTGGGTCACCACGGCTAGTGGAGGGTAGTGCCTCCGAATCATAATCAAGCGGGGTCCACCGTCTTTTAGCCTTCAAGCAGCTGTTGACACAGCGAAAACAAAAATGTAAACTAAATCATGCAGACCTGTCGATTTTAAACTGTATTTGTTTGGGGTCTTTACCTGAGCTACAGGAGGAGCGGTTGAAGTTAGCTTTTAGCTAGCGGTTGGAATTAGCTGAACGGTTTTTCCTGGCGCTGTCCTACCAAGACTTTATCGGATCAGTTTTACCCACTTACATTATTTTAAACGTCGGGGTTTTTTTTATAATGTTTTAGGAAGAATCTCTCAGGTGTGACCGTGTATGCTCCTCTCAGTTTGTACCGCGCTAACCTTTTCCTCATGTGTCCCGGACAACACTGCGTCATGGCGCCACCTAGCGGAACGCACCACAGCTTGCAGGTGGGACCACAGACATATCTATGGGTGGGACGCCGAATTCAGTGACGCATGCAAACCCCAATGTGCCATACCTGCGACATTATTTGTAATATTTAACTAAACATATCCTACATTTAAAAGAAAACAAAAAATATTTAAGAATGTTTAATGTACTTAAAAAAAATAAGATAGTGAGCTCACACCTGAATAGTGTCCAGGGCATTGCAAAGCTGCAGACTGAAATAGAGCACCCTTGTTTTATCCTCTCCACATGTGGGGAAACACCAGATTTTCTCAGTTTAGGGGTATGTAAGGAAACAGATACAATGAATTTTACGCTAATAACAATATCATTAATGAAGGAAAAAGTGTGAGGCTTGTGACCCCGACTCTTAATTAAGCATACAAGTTATACGAGGTAATATCTGTAAGAGCCAATCATATGGCTCTTACAATATCAAAAGCCAATACATTGGGCTATATGTTGCTTTTAGTTATGTCCAAGTGCCATTTTTATCTTTTACAACATTTATAGAATCCATAAGCTTCATCATTGCAATGTTCTTATTTAACGCTAACATATTCATGGCCTTAATTGAGGTTCAGAACCCAACTTTGGGAACCGATTTTTTAGATGATTATGACATTTCCCCCTCGTTCCTGTTATCTGAGGTTACGAATGCCCTTTTTGTTGCTGTGGGAACAAAGATGGAAAAAGTGAGAAAATAAGGAAAAACTCTAAGTTTGCCTTTAATAGGCAAATAATTGGGTATCAAGGGTAGAAGGAAGAAATACATTTACAAGGACAGAGGTCTTTGTAGGTTGAAGTAGGGCTGTGAATGTTTAGATTATTCACTTTCTGATAAGATGATCTACAGTAAAAACTCTTTATTTAACCTCTCATCAGAGTTCAGATGTCTGGAGCTCATTGGTAAATACACAGCAAACATACAGTGCTAATAAGTTTGCATACAGTCATGTTTTAGTTTTTATGATGTAGTTTAACTGTTTTTTTTTGTGTGTGTTGATGGATGACACAACAAATAAATATCAACACATTTTTAAAACAGAAATTGTGTGCACAACTTGCACCTTCCATACACACTGCTTCCCCTCAACATCCTGTGTCTATGGTGGATAACTCCCTGTTCCTAGGATCCAACTTTTCGTGTGACGGTCCCCACACATATACCCTGTTCAGAAGAAGGCCCAGCAGAGACTGGACTTCCCGCAGCAACTCAAGTTCAACCTCATTGCCATTTTTCAGTCTGTTTTGTCCACATTAATCCCTGGGTAAGGCTTATCCAGAAAAAATAAAAAATAAACTACAGGGCTAAACTGGAACAGACAGTTATGTCTTTAGAGAGGATCGTCGGGGGCTAACCTTACCTCAATCCAGGACTTGTTCCCCCCACATCAGCGGGCCAAAACTTGGACACAATTGGATTTTCCAAAGGGAAGTTGCATACATTTGAGGGACTGTGCATATTTTTCCTGTTTGTGCTTGAAAGAAAACAAATTTGCACAAACACAGCCAGTTCTGCCTAGAAGTGATTAAATCTGCACCCTGGTGACAGAAGCTCACTGTTGGTAATAAAAAAGTTGGTACCATTTACATCATTTTAGCTGGGTATATATATATATATATATATATATATATTATATATATATATATATATATATATATATACACACACACACATACACACATACATATATATATATACACATATATATATATACACACACATACATATATATATATATATATATATATACACACACATACATATATATATATAGACACACACACACACACACTGCAAAAAGGAAACAGTACGTCAAATGTTCTTGAAATTAATGTCTTTGTCCTTGACTCAAGCAGGTTAATAAGATTATCTGACAATGGAATATTTTTATTCCTAAAATAAGATAATTAGATATATTGCACTTGAAACAAGATGGAGATGAGTTGTTCTTATTTTAAGTGCAAAGATCTTATTCCATTAGCAGATCATTTAAACTTGCCTGCTCAAATCAAGGACAGATACACTCATTTCAAGAAAATTTTACTTAGTTTCCTTTTTGCGGTGCACACAGGATTTTTAATCTCTGATCATTACATCCAAGCAAAAATAAATAAAGAAATGAAACTTATGCACCAAGTCCAGTTTCCCCCCCCCCCCCCCCCCCCCCCCCCGTGTTGGCATTGAAACACATACAGATGTGGATTGAGCAACAGAGTTGAGAATGTGGGTAGCAGCGAGGAGAAACCTGCCAGATCTTTGCTGCCAACGCCCGACAGCTTTTGGTGGAGGCAGAGTAATGCTTTTGGTCAGCATCCCCTTATCTGTGTGAACAAGGTTTGTAATCAATGGATGCAGATGCAAGCAAATGTCAAATTGAGATTCTGCAAGCAGTGGTGATCCCATATCTTCACTCAATAGCCTCCAATATGCCATTGATGACCAGCATGAGGACCATGCACTGCAGAGGGCCTTTTTTTTGTTAGGTAAAGATAAAAAAAAAAAAATCAAATAATTTTCAATGAAATAAACACCAAAGAAAAAAAGAAGTATAGCAGAATAAGGTGTTTAAAATAGGCAGAGGTCATTTTAATTGATACAACCCGAGTGATAGACTCAGGTTGTCAACTTACAAATGCATTTTCAACTATGCGGCATTTAAAAAAAAACATAAAACAGATTTATAAGATCTATTGTTAAAGGACAATGTTCATACACAGAAGTGATTGACTAAGAACAAATTTCCTTCATTGTTGTACCAAATATCGATGTAATGATGATGTGGATAAAAACGTTCGCTGTGGTTTATTTAATGTAACTTGGCCCACCAAACAGAGTATAAAGTGTCTGACCACCAGAACTAAGGTAAAAAAAAAAAAACAACAACAGGAAAACACATAATTGAAATCATATATTAGGTAACGGAAACGCAACACATGAATTTTATCAGTTTATGTTAACTGAAGGCAAAAAAAAAATCAACATTAGACATACAAACATGTACTGACTTAAAACAGGCAGAACATGAGTTTTTGTGCGTGATGTCGCGCTTAAAGAAACTACATTATACATTTTTTTACTATTATAACATTTAATACAAAACAAAAATGAGCAAAAACTCTCCCAGCTGTTGGCATATGTACATACCAGATGTACAAATAAGCAAATTAGCTTCCACTTCGTATGTCTTTGAATGTCAGCTTCACTGAAACGGCCATTGTTCCTGTTTCTTCTTCTTCTTCCTGGAGGAATCCGGGTGATTTGTGTCACAGACACTTCAGAGAACTTCATGTTTCACGCTTTGCCTCCCCTCAGCTGGCGCCCTGCTGCTCCTCGGCCACGCTGATGGCCTGGCTCAGAGCCGTGAGGATGGAGGTCAGGCCAATCAGGTAGCCGTCCTCCCTGCTCCCCTCCACCCAAGGGACGCCGTGCTGGAGCTCCCTCGAGTCGGGGAGAGGCATCGTCTTCCCGAAGTCTATCATCCAAACGCTGGCCTTGTTGTGGTCGTGGACGAAGAGAAGCGAGCTGCCAATAACCTGTGGAGGAAATAACGAGATTGGCTGAAAGGTCATTGGATCAAAGCCAACACGATCCGTGTGGTTTTCATCCCTGATCACGACGACGTCTCTCTCTCTCTCTCTCTCTGCTCGTCTACTAACCTCGTGGGTTCGGAAGAACTCAGAAACCCTGAGTGCGTCCTTCAGGTCCAAGAGTCTGGAGTGGTACGCGTTCTGAGAACACACAAGGTCACATATCAAGGTTTCAGTGGCAACAGATTGCGCCCACACATCACAGGCTGAAATAAGAGTAACCTCATATAAAAAAGGGAGGACAGACATGTGAGCTTAAACATTTGTCTTCCAAGAAAGATAAAAAAGGACATACGATTATAGAACCAAATTTTTTTTAAATTGGTCTTCCAAAACAGCTCAAGCTCAGTCAAGTTGGATGGAGAGTGTTTTGGGAACAGCAGTTTTCTGGTCTTGACACAGACTTAGACACACACAAACACAATTATTTAACCATTTTATTGTCATTCTGGCTGAATGTTTAGGGTTGTTGTTATGAGGACTGTGAGAAAAGCATCTCCACAACATGATGCTGCCATCCCACATGTGTCTTCAGACTGTAATGTTCTGTTTTTGGTTTTGGTTTAGTGTTTGATTGTGTTACTTCTTTCATGCTTTTGGGTTTATTTCCTTTGTAGATTCTGTCTTGTGTTAGGGTTTTGTTTAGTCTGTATATTGTTTTAAGTAGTCCGGTCTTTGTGTTAGTTCTTATTCTGTGCTTAGAGTTTATTCTCGGTCTTAGTTTTATCCTTCTGTCAGTCTCGTTATTGTTTCCACCTGCCTGTGGTTAATTAGTTCCCTCCGCTCACCTGTTTCTCTGCTTATTCAAGTCTCACTCCCTCCTCAGTTATCTGTCGGTACGTCATACTCTCATGCTTATGCACCTGTTCCTCCATCTTTGCAATCTCTGTTTTTGGTAAGAGCTCCCAGCACCTTGTTTCTGTTTTTGGATAACCTGTTCTGTTTGTTTTTGCCCAGTCAGTTCGCCTGTTCCGTCAAGTGTGTCTGGATGTTTGCCTTACCCTTGTTTTTGGATCCTGTTTTTGTTCATCTGCCCTTCAATAAACCCAGTTAAAGAAATCACAGTGTTTTTGGCTAAAGATCGGGTTCTGTATCACACCATTCATCACACAGACAGTTGTTAATGATGGTTGTCTTCAGTTTAATATTTAAGGGCGGCTAGATTCGGGTTGAAATTTAATTTGTTCTCATTGTGATGTGATTTGGAGGCCATGTTTACCACTGCTGATGTGCTGTGTAACTGCGACTAACCAGAGTGTCCAGCTGACTCCTGGTGAAGTAGAGCAACGCCTCTGTGATCTCAGTCAAAGTGTGGATTTTTCTGAAATCACGCTGGACACTGCCGTCCTCCATCTGCAAATCAGAGACGACAGGAAAACACCTGACACTACTGGATCTGCATCATTCTTTGTAAAAAAAAGCTCTAGAACTGAGTTTCTTTCGTACCATAATGCCTTCAATCCGGAAGCCCAGCGTGGACGTGGAGCTGGTCGTGTCCCGCCACTGCAGGTAGCGCCATTTGGTCACTCCTTTCTGAGCGTGTTCCTCAGCTGTCGGTGCCGACGGGTCTATTTTCAACATCTTCTGGTACATGTCGCTCCTAGGACTGGGTTTAGTCCGGGCTTTGATCAGTTCCTCCTCCTGGAATGTCCTGAGAGGGAAATGCTCACATGGTACATCCTTCCAAAATGCGCTTAATTTGACACCGTTTTTGTAAATTCAATATACTTCCATCCGTCTAAGATTTAAGTAAGGACACCTGCATCACAAGAAATCAAACCTTTTGGTTTCTGTCATTGCAAAACCGTATGAAGCTTCACCTTCAGCTGCTTTAATACGCATTATTCCCAACTTTCCCCACTGTGGGACAATAAAGGAATTCCTATCTTATTATTGTAAGTTTGCATGTGTCAGATGAACAAAAGGAGCTAATAAATGTATGAGATTTGTGGAACGTTATCTAATAAATGAAAGGTTCAGGAATTTTGTAATGATGTTTTGTGAAGCTGTAATCAACGGTCAATATCTTGCAGTCATGTTAGATGATGTATGTTAAACAAAAAACACCAACAACAACAACAGCAATAAGCAAAAACAATCCTTAAATGGAAAAGCAGAGTGTTGGAAAAGCTAATTACACTCCTTGTTTCACCACTTTCAGCATCAAATGTAATTTTTCCCCCCCTCCTTTTGTCAAATTTTGATCCACTCATTCCTACTAAACACCTGGATTGCTGAACCAGTTCTTGCCAAGCTTTCTCATTCACATTTTGACCTTGGAACATTTTATATAAACAGGACTTTGTGACCAACTGATTGAATTCAAGGTTCTGAAGGTCATGTGGCTCCAAAGCAAGCCCAAATTGTTGTGGTAATATCTTGTGTTGCCAGGATCCGGAGGTAGTTGTATGTTTTGTGTCAGACACACTTGATTATCTCATCAGGCCACAACATTAACAGACAGGACAGACTATGAATAAAACTGGAACTGAATTTTCGACTGCAATGCAAATTGTAGTTGACAATAAAATTAATTGATTGATTGATTGATTGAAAAGAACACTCATATCTTTCCTGGAGCCTTTTTAGGTGACCTTCAGAGCCAGAGCAGTTCTGAAATACTCAGATTATAACTCCTCTCTCGCGAGTCCTCCGCTACTCAGTGCAGCCATAATCCCCTGGCCGCCAAACCTTCAGATAATCCAAGTCTAAACACGCCGAAAAGAAAACCCACCCATGTCCACTCACTCATCTGCCTTCAACTTAAACCACTCCAGGATCGGCCTCCTCCCTTTACTTAACAAGTAAGACCAGATCCAATACTCATTTATCCTCGTCCTCCCCTACTCAGACCTGCTGGTCTGCTTTAGGGATCACCAGCTTCATCTGAACAGTCATCAGTAGACCACATTATATTTTAATTCTCAGTGATAAATCACCTCCACCTTTTTTTCATTGTTATTAAACCTTTATTCTCTCATTGAGACACGACTTCAAATTTATAAGAAAGACCTGTCCAAAGGACATGTTCTTCTCATAGTACATCCAACTTTGCTAACCTTAGTTGTGCTGCCACATATTTTTTTAGAACCAGAGTATTAGTCTTTTTGTTATTGTACTGTCATGAAAAGTGTTACAAACTAATACCTGCTAAGTCCAAGATGGAGCTGTTAGCTTTTTGCAAATTTTCTGACCACTGAAGAGTCTCACAATAAGAGAATTTGTTTTAGTGTCAACTCGATGAGGTTGTTTTAAATCTCATAAAAAAGGGTGGAAGGGTTGCTACAATATTTCGTGATTCGCTAAACTGTAAGCAAGTTTTGCTTGGAAAATTTGACTCTTGAATATTTGGGAATTGAGATAAAAGGCCATAAACAAACTCTGGCACTAAATATATATGCAAAACCCCAAAATATGAGAAAATGTCTTCAATGACTTTAATGAGCTTTTATCTGTTATATGCTTTGATTATGATCGTTTAATAATTGTGGTTGATTTCAACATCCATGTTGACAAGCCAAAAGCAGACGCAAAAAAGCTGTGTGATATACTTAATAGCTTTGGTTTGACTCAACATATCAAAAAACCAACGCATATTCAAGGACACACTTGATTATCAGCAAGGGTGTAAATATTTCCAAGGTCTCTGTAATTGATGTTGCCTTGTCGGATCATTTCTCTATTATCTTTGAAAGTACAATCTCTGTCTACTCGCTGAGCAAAACCGATATAACAAAATGTTCTTTTACAGACAACAGCTAACACCTTTAATCAAATATATTCCTCTACCTCATTTCAATAGCATAACATTGAAGCAACTGGAGAGCTGGGTCGGACACTCTGGTACAACACTCAATTGGTTCAAATCCTACTTAAAGAACAGGGATTTCTTTGTGTCAGTCAGTGACCTCTCATAGGAATGGAAAAAAGTGGGATACCCCAAGGTTCAAACCTAGGACCCCTTCTATTCAATATCTATATGCTCCCACTAGCAGAGGTTACAACGAGAAACAGGATTAGTTACCATAACTATGCAGATGATACACAGATCTACATTACGATGTTTCCAGGCGACTCTGAAACCATCCATGCACTGAACAGATGCTTAGAACAAGTCAATGCATGGATGTGCCAAAACTTTCTCCAGGTAAACAGAAACAAAACCGAAGTCATCATCTTTGGACCCAAAGAAGGGCGAACTAAGGTCAGCACACTGCTGAGAGTCGGAAATGACCTGGTTAGCCGAGAACACTAAAACTCCTACCAGACAAATATGACGAAAACAATGCTAGTAAAGCTGCTGTCAGACCAGCCATCGCTTTAATGGTGCTAAAGCTAATATTTTTGTTTGGGAAATATGAGTTTGCAAAGCCAACTTTTCCGTTCGCTGTGCCCACCAGGATGGTACACTGGCTGATTATTCTCACTCTGGTACTTTTTCCTACTACTCTCCAATATTGCATTATCTGCTGTTATGTCGCCATGACCAAATTTTTTTCTCGTCATAGACGTTAAACCTGCCAAAGTGTTTCAGTCTTTAGCTGTGACTTATTCCTGAAGGGGTCATCAGTGAAGCTATTGCTGCCAATAACTACAAAATCTTTCTCTACACATAGATTAGCTATGTTTCACACCTTGATGTAGCCACCAAACAAGCTGATAATGCTTTTAATCCTTTGCTTTTTCTTTAATAAAGAAAATACTCCTAGATCAGTGATTTGACATTCAAAGCCCAGTCAATCGTACAGGTAAGACGGTGAGGTTACAAAATGTCTGACTGAACCCCACTTTCTTTTAAAAAAAGCAAAGTATCCTTTAAAAGGTTTTTAATCGCCTTGAGTCGGTTAGTTTTCCAGCTGATAACTTGCAGAGAAAAGCCTACCTGACTCCCATCTTGCAGTCCATGATAACAGGCCTCCTGAGGCCATTGAGTAAGTCCTCCAGGCGGATGTAGCGATGTTCTCCTCTGGTGACCAAACCATGGTACTGCGGGACAAAGGGTCTCAGCGCGTCTCTCATCAGGCAGTCCAGACACTTTGCCTCCAGTTCACTGTACAGTTTCAGCACCTCCCCTCCTTTGCTAACCTGAAAATTACCTGGGTGACAAAATAGCACGATAAGATAAAAGAAGCAGCAACATACAATAAATCTTGATCTGCTGAATTTAATAGTACACATTTCTTTTAACAAAGCATTTGTTATAATGAGAGTGAATAGATATACATCCCATGATTCATAGCATATTTGTAATCTTAAAATAACAAACTTCAGGGTATTTTATAAGGATTGTATGTGATACACCAACACAAAGTGGTTTGTGATTCCAAAGTTTAATGGCCTAAATTATTTGGTAGAGACAGCAAACAAACGGCCTTATAAAGGCCAAGGAACACAGCAGACAGATCAGCCATAACATTGTGGAGAAGTTAAAGGAGGTTCTTCAAGAGCTCTGCTCCATCCATAATATTACATTCTAGGCAAGGATTATTAGGGAATGTCAGCCAAGAGGGCAATGGTAACATTGGGGGAGCTGCATAGATCCACAGCTTGGGTGAGAGAATCTATTGACAGGATGGCTGCAATTGTTAGTTAAAAAAAAATTGCCTTTTTTGATGGTGACAGCATTATGCCACAGAGAGAAAATCACTTGAGACACTGTAGACTTACAACCCGGGCTAAAGTGTTTAGATCAAAGTAAAAGTGTTAAAATGGACCAAAGTTCAAATCTAAATAGAATGGCAAGACATTAAAATTGCTGTTCAGAGACTCTCAATCTAAATTGACTGAGGTTGAATGTAAAATGAACAATAATTTCAGTCTTTAGGTGTGCTGTACCTGCAATGAAAGGTGGTTCAACGTTTACTAGGGGGGTAGAATAAAAACGCACACCATACTTTCTTATTTGTAAAAACAAATGTAGAAACCATGGTTCCTTCTCCTTCTGGATTAAGAACACTGAAGTTGTGGTTATAACATGCGAAAGTGTGAAAGGTTAACAGGTATGTAGACAATGTGAGATACCGTAGAAAGTACATGCCTTGATGTCCAGCCAGCTGGACCCACGAGCTCTGCCGCCGAAGTGACCAGTGCATCATGGTAAGGAAGGTTTTCCATGTGCGACTCTGTGGGACCATCAAAGACAAAAAATGTGTTCTTCATGTAGGAGAACGATTGAGACCTTTATTATGAGTCCCTGAGACGTTTGATCAGAATCTTGTGCAAATTAAAAAGGAAATCTATCGCTAAACTCAAAGTCTCTTCTGTTTTTTTTTAATCCAGGATTGAACTTTATTTGGCATCATCTACCGAAAATGTCCTGTGAAAGTCTGGCTGTACCAGAAGTGCTAAATGTGAGCCCAAACACAGCATAGCTGTAAACTTAAGATCTACTTTGTATATACACAAAACAGCTGCTACGGCACCGAGACATGGCACAGAAAAACAACAGCTACAGCAGATCTGAGCATGCTCAGTAGACGTACTGGAGCAAAAATGAAAACACGGCTTCAGTTTATTCTGCTTCCTTTAGCAATAAGCAAGATTTATTCCAATAAAGCATTCTAGCTTTTATCCCAAACTATGAAGAATGCCGATTTAAACTTTACTGTGTAAAACTCATCACCTTCAGTCCTGCTACTAAAGGCTGTTTTGTCAGTGTTTATCAGAGCAAACACCCTGAGGCCAGGGAGTGAAACATCTACTTTCTAGTCGTCCTCCCACTATTTACTCCTCCCTTTACTCATATCTGTTGCAGGAGCAGGAGGCAGCCATGCAAACGCCATTCAAATCTGACCGTGTCAAAGTCCTCTTTCAAGCCCATGCAAATCAGCAGAACCGCAGGTGCAGAGAACAGTTGAGAAACATGGTTTTATTTCTTTTCCATGGAAAACCAGGGAAGGAAAAGACGGACAGAGGGCATAACAGAGTAATGAAGTGGATCAATCGCATAAAAAGATAGTTTTTTGAGGTGAACGTGTGCTTCCTGAACGAGGGGCTCTCACCTTCCTGAAGGTTTGCCTTTTAGACACTGCGTCGTCTACGTCACTGAAGACCTCGTCACTCTCTGAGGAGAGGTTGATGGAGGAGCAGGAGGAGGTGGACGAGTGCAGCAGCTTGGAGAGGATCGGATGCCGGTGACTTGACGGCTCCATCACGACGTCAGAGTCCTCGTTATGCCCCTCGGGGGTCTCCGTGCTGCTGCTGTTGTCCCCCTGAGCTCCTGAGGTGGAGGAAGGCTTCCGGCCTTCCTTCTCCTCGTTGCTCCCGTCTCTCTCCAAACTGGAGCTTCTGCCTCTCCAGTGCTTCCCCTCGTCCCGCTCCTCGTCGTCATCTTCCCCTGCCGTTCCACTCTCCTCGACCCTCCTCTTCCCGCTCCACCTCCCCCTCTCGCAGCCGTCCGTGCCGACTTCGAAGCTCCCTCCCAACCTCTCCTTCCTCCTGGACCTCCATCTGGCTCTGACAACTTCCCGGGAATACTTTGCGGAGTCGTTCGCTTCACGAACTTCCACAGTCGTCTCCTCCTTTGCGTCTGCCAGGAGCAATTCAGAGTCAGGATCATTGTCCCAGTCCAAGTCTTCTCCCAGTCCGCCTATGCACTGGCTGTAAGGGGGGAAGCTTTTGGTCGCCAGGAGCCTGGGCCTGAAGCTGCCTCTGGCCGCAGTGCAGCTGCCGGACGGCCCGTCGCTGATGGACAGATGTTGGTGCGTCTCGTCTGAGAGTCCGGTGCATGAGTCGGTGTCTTCTATCTCCATCTTGCTGCCCTCCATCTTCAAGCCCGATCGGTCCCCTGCTGCGTCCATGCTTGTGTCCCGAGCAGAGCGGAGATGGCGAATCGGCTCCGAGTGCACCACATGTGCTTGTACAACAGGGAAATATTTACGAGAGAGTTTTGAATATGATTCAGGAAATATGTTTGCAGGCGTTTAAAAAAAAAAATTAAAAAAATTAACAAAAAACGTTTCAAAGGTTTCTTTTTAAAGGACACAAGTTGCAGAATAACGCCTCAGAAAGCTGCAGGATGCACCTTACCTCCTCTATCCGGCGCCGAGTCGACAGAGACTTGTGGCTGACGCCGAGTTACGTCCCCCTCTGGTTTCTCTCCGCTGGAACCACAGTTTGCATGTGGTGACGTTATGATGTTTCCAGAGCCCGGCTCTGGGCTGGCTGATGGAGCTCAGCCAACGGCGCCTCAGGGCAGGATGACATCCAGGAATGACGGAGTCAGGCGCTGTGGAGTGCCATGTCCTCCCTCCACTTTTATCACATCAGCCACACTCACAATTTCATTAGATAGAGCCCATGCAAATTTTATAAATTTTAAGAGACTAAAAATTGTGTCCTAAATGAATATGTTTTTAATGCATGATAGTTGGAACTAACTAAAATTAATCCTGATTCGAAAGGATTAAAGAGGCCGACTGTAAAACAAGATAGAGGTGCCGTCGTAGTTTTATGTCTTTTCAGTAGCGTCTCTGACAGAAAAGCTCATTTACATAAAAACAAAAAAAAAAAAATACAGAAAATAAATTCAGAATACCAGCGAAGCCTAAATTGACTCGCGTTTCAGGAGGAAGCTATTCACGCAGCAAATTGATAATCCAAAGCGCACAAACTGTAGAGAAATACTGGCCTGAAAATTATGCTGATGTGCAGATATGATTGGTTAATGGAAATGTTTAGATGATGTGGTACTGAGCTCGCTCCTGAGCTGTTTTGGTTATGTTATGCATGTAGTACAGGCCTAAAATAAACACCATGCCCAGAAAGCTACTTTGTTAGAAATGGTTAGAAATAAGAAAAACAGGGAACAGATAAAAAAAGTAGTGATAATTATCTGCAGCAAAAGTATTTATTGAGAAGCGCAACAGCAGTGTATAAACTCAGAAAATTAAAACAACAATGTTGTTTTACAGTTCAGGGCTCCTGCCCAGTTAAAATGAGCGTGTTCCTGGCCTGGATGGGATTGGGATTAATTAGAGGATTAAAAATATCTGCATTTTCAAACTGTATGTTCTGTTCCTTTGTCAAGGTCAGAAAGATCAGATTTTTTTTTAAAGTTGCACAAGGGCTTTGTTAACTGGTTCTTAGATAATAGATTTAGTTTAATCCACTCAATCAGCCATCCATTTACCCACCTGTCCATCCATCCATCCATCCATCCATCCAGTTTAGTCCATCCATCCTTCTGTCCGTCTGTTCTCGCTCCATCCATTTTTCCATGCATTAACACATCCATCCATCCATCCATCCATCCATCCATCCATCCTGTTTATTTCCTCTGGTTTCATTTTTGAAGCCTGAGGTGAAAACAACTGAGAACTGTAGAAATTTAAATCAGGAAACAAAAGTGATTTTAAACTTGAAAGTAGGAACCCCGTTCTAAATACTTTTTGTATACTCTGCCAAGCATTCTGGAGAAGTTTTTCCTCACTACAAAATCTATTTCACAAAGCGTGACCAAAAAAAACTGCAAATATGAAAGGTATATAGGGAGTTATTTCAGCGCTAAAAGTGAAAACGCAGTCTGGAGACAGGATTCAGAGTGCGCGACGCAACGTCTTTCAAAAACATTTCAAAGGACAGTTTAGTGTTAATTTCTGATACATTGACTTTTTTTTGTCTTTCCTATCTTCCAATAAACGCCTCAGGCTGCCTCAGACTGGTTCAGGTCACCCTGATTAAGTGCGTGTCCGTTCTGCCTGTCTGTGTTGCTGCAGAACTGCAGGTGGCGATCGTCCTCACTCAGGTCTGTGGGATCAGTCTGCAGGGGACCCAGCCGCTCCGCAGCATCTGCCAAACACCACCAGTCAAGATCAGCCTCAGGTTTTTGTTTGCCAGAAACTCCAGCCTCACATGGCTGTGCCAACATGTCCATTTTCTTTGCACCTGCGCTCGGATCCTTTTCCTCCAGAGGCTCGTTAGTCACACCGTTGCCCTCTGGCTTGTGTCCATCTGTTGTGAGCTGTAATTCGGACCTCAGAGAAAGGTCAGACTGATTACACGGCAACATACTTGAAGGCTGCAAACCCTCTGCCCGCTCGGATTTGTCTGGTTAAAAGTCTCGTCTCCTCTCACCTGCTCTGGTTTCTGCCCCAGTTTCAGCAGCTGACTCATGTAGCTCAAGATGAAGAGGAGGCTGAGGAAGGTGAAGTTGCTTGCAACGCCTACCAGGGCCGACAGGACGGGGAAGTAAAACAGCAAGTATCTGAGAAAAGAAAAAAAACAACAAAAATTCTACAATTGTCGATGTTGGATTTGAGAAAAAAACAGGGCTGTGTTACCATCTGCTGCAGTGATCCTTCAGAGGGATCTGACAAACTCATCATCTGTGCCAATCATTGTGAAGGCTGGCCAGGATTTAAAGTGAAAGGCTTTTCTTTGTTTTTTGCCATTCTGTTGCAAATATCAGGCAATGATAACCTGAGTAAATACAAAATTCAGTTTTCAACCATTGATTTCATTTATTAAGGAACAAAAGCTACTAAAATAACCTGGGTTACATTGAAAAAGTAATTGACTTCCTCGTTAAATCCACATTTACTCCTCTGGTCTTTCAGGAAAGCTGAGGATAATTTCACCAGCTTTTCCCTAATGTCATTATTGGCTCCCCTGTGGAATCAAGAAATCATTTAGAAACTGTCTCACAACATGAAGTAGGTTATAAGCAACACATCTTTGCCCAATTTAAATAAACTCAAGAACAGATGAGAAACAAAGCCATTAATATAAGCGAGTCTGGAAAGGGCTACAAGGCTTTGTGCCCATTGATACCTTTAGTTTCTGTTGTCACGTCTACCTGAAAGAAATTACCTTCCAAGAAATTGATCAAACTACTTCATGCCTAAAGCTCAATGATCCCAGTGTTAAAGATCATGAGATTACAGACGCTGGGGCTGCAGAAAGCAGTAACTGGGAAACATTAGATAACTCACAGACACTGAGGACTCAGAGACTGACATACATTGGACAAAATGGACTTATTAATGAAAATGGGTCTGTTTTGTCACATCCACAATAAGATGAGACCCTTTCCTGGATTGTGATCTATTTAAGAGACCAGCACTGAAGCTGTACCACTCCTCTGGCTTGTTCACATTAAATGCGTTAGAGCATAGTTTCTGTTTCAAGAGTCATTTCTTACAAAAGAAAACAATAAAAAGACCACTTCTCCGGGGTAAAAGTCTCTACACCAGTCAGGCCTTTCAGCTTCAACTAACCCTCATGTATATTATCAGAAAGGCCTGATTCTGTGCAGGGATGTGTGAGCTGTCAATCTCACCTCAAGCCAGTGAAATGGGCGTGCACGTACAGATGAGACGAGTAGATCTGGACCTTGCTAGACAGGATCTCAATCAACGCTGTGACTGAGGGGGCATACTGAGCACAAGCAAAGGAAACATTGTTCATCTCCAGTGGCAGGAATCCGCTCCGCCCAAACAAAACCCATCTCCATTTTAAGATTTAAAAAAAAAAAAAAAAAAAAAAAAAATCTCTTCGTCACTCACCGGGTCGTCTGTGAACTCTGAGAAGAGCTCCACCTCCACGACCTGCTTCTGCTCGGCTGCTCCGGTCAGAAAGGCGGGGAGGAAGAGCACCGTTCCCAGAGTCTTCAGCAGGTCTGATCGGTACCGCAGCATTCCCTAAACACAACGAAACAACACATTTTAGCTACACATGTCAACAAATATGTTGGCACCCCGTTATATAGGTATGTAAAACGGCCTAAAATTAACCTATTTATTGCAGAACCATACTGTCAATGCTTTTTGGACAGGCAATACAAGCGTTGATCAAGTTGGGGGGAAAAATGTAATGTTACAAAAGGACACCTACAGGGGTTGGACAATGAAACTGAAACACCTGGTTTTAGACCACAATAATTTATTAGTATGGTGTAGGGCCTCCTTTTGCGGCCAATACAGCATCAATTGGTCTTGGGAATGACATATACAAGTCCTGCACAGTGGTCAGAGGGATTTTAAGCCATTCTTCTTGCAAGATAGTGGCCAGGTCACAATGTGATGCTGGTGGAGGAAAATGTTTTCTGACTCGCTCCTCCAAAACACCCCAAAGTGGCTCAATAATATTTAGATCTGGTGACTGTGCAGGTCATGGGAGATGTTCAACTTCACATTCATGTTCATCAAACCAATCTTTCACTAGTCTTGCTGTGTGTATTGGTGCATTGTCATCCTGATACACGGCACCTCCTTCAGGATACAATGTTTGAACCATTGGATGCTCATGGTCCTCCAGAATGGTTCGGTAGTCCTTGGCAGTGACGCGCCCATCTAGCACAAGTATGGGGCCAAGGGAATGCCATGATATGGCAGCCCAAACCATCACTGATCCACCCCCATGCTTCACTCTGGGCATCCAACAGTCTGGGTGGTACGCTTCTTTGGGGCTTCTCCACACCGTAACTCTCCCGGATGTGGGGAAAACAGTAAAGGTGGACTCATCACAGAACAATACATGTTTCAAATTATCCAAGATTTGCGCTCCTTGCACCATTGAAACCGGCGTTTGGCATTGGCACGAGTTACCAAAGGTTTGGCTATAGCAGCCTGGCCGTGGATAGACCCTGTGGAGCTCCCGACGGACAGTTTTGGTGGAAACAAGAGAGTTGAGGTGCACATTTAATTCTGCCGTGATTTGGGGAGCCGTGGTTTTATGTTTTTTGGATAGAGCAAAACTGTGCTCTTACCCTGCTAATTGGACCTTCACACTCTGCTCTTATTGGTTCAATGTGCAATTAATGAAGATTGGCCACCAGGCTGGTCCAGTTTAGCCACAAAGCCTCCCACACTAAAATGAGAGGTGTTTCAGTTTCATTGCCCAACCCCTGTATAGTAAGTTCAAGCAGAGAGAGAGAGGGATCTTTGACCCTTTACACCAGAGATGTCCAAAGTGTGACCTGGGAGCCATTTTTGCTCAGAATAGAAAAAAAAAAGAAGAAAATCCCAATTATTTTCAATGAGCCCAGAAGAATTTGCAAACTGATGACCATCAGACTAATTTGTTAAGTTTAAGATAATGCATGCTGATACTACAAACAAAATTTACAATATAATTTTTGACTTTACAATTTTGGCCCACTTAATGAAAGGTTTGGACACCCCTGCTTTTCACAGTCTCTTTAGATCATCCAGAGTCATGGATTATCTCTGATGTTCAGAATTCTTTTATTGTCAAGAAAGCACAACGAAATTTAAAGAATAGCAACTCTCAAAGGCAGTGCAAAAATCTCTCCGGGTACTCCGGCTTCCTCCCACAGCCCAAAAACATGACTGCTAGATTAATTGGCCTCTCTAAATTCTCCTTATGTGTGTGCGAGAATGGTTGTTTGTCCTGTTTGCCTCTTTGTTTCCCTGTCATAGATAGGCGACCTGTCCAGGGTGTACCACGCCTCTCGCCCACTGACAGATGGATATAGGCACCAGCAACCCTCACGACCCCACAAGGGATAGACGTGTTAGACAATGGATGGATGGACTTTACAGGTTTTTACCAGGGGTGCCAATAAAACTTCATGTTTTCAGTCAATGATGAACACCTATACAGGAGTATCCATGTTCTAGCTAATAATCATCATCATCATAATAGATTGGGTTACAAGCTAATTTTTAATAAATGTTTACAGTGTTGAGCTCTGCATGGTGACTCTAGAAACTTACAGTGGAAATCTTTAAACCAATTACTCAAAATTCCTCCTAATGAGTGCTTAAAAAATGAGAAGTTAAAAGCAGAGGAAAGAAGAAGCAGTATCAGGCCTGAGAGACGCGTCATTGGGTGCGTGCCTAGATTTTCCTCCAATATCTCCTTGGGAATCATTTTGTTGATTTGTCAGTTTTATTTTTATGCATTTTCCTAACTTTGACTTAGGAAAAGCAATGAAGCTTTTAAAAACTTTCGGGAAAGCCTGAATTTATTGATCAGGGAGGGTAACCCTTGATCACTCACCCTGGCGTCTAAGTCCCTACAGCACTGAGACCACCGTCTGTTCCAGCTGAGCTCAGCACAAGCACACGCAGGCCTAATTTAGCTCACGCCGAGAGGGTTATTATGCATCACTGTACTCACAAAGCGAGAGCTGGAGGCCTTCTGCAGCTGGGTTGCCTGAGAAACACGGCGCTTTGTGAATTATGGCAGAAAGGGATCAGCTTTGAGCAGAAATTGCGTTGGAATGTCAAGATGAGTGCGTCTTACGGTGCGAGCCGAAGAAGCCACCTGGCCTCCATCCTGAGAGAAACAAGTGGTCTTGATCATGAACATCCCCACCTCGTGATTTGTCGGGGAGTCGGGCATCTCCAGCTGCAAATACACCCGATACGCCTGGCCAAATGTCAGCGCCTGTAGGAAATCACCATCTTAAGAGACACCCCACCAATCGAATCAAACAAATTATTTATAACACATACAGAGCGTAGCTACAATATTTACACACCTTGAACCCGTCTCATTTTGTCAAACCGCAGCCACAAACGTGAATGGATCTTATTGGGATTTTAGGTTCTTGAACAACCCAAAGTATCACAGGGTTTTCAGTTTTACCAAAAAAAAAGTGGTGCTATTTAATTAGTTTTTTTTTTTTTTGGTGCAACAATGATACTTTAATTAGCTTGTACTTATTGCAGTCCAAACAGGACTTTTGGGTTTCTTTACATTCCAGTTTTTTTCCCCCCTCTTTATATTCTTCAGTTGCTGCCGTCTTAGTTTATACATTTGTGAATTAGGTTCTTACTTCCTTCTCGGGTTCCTTGTACAATTTGTATTATCTCTGTTAGATTTCTTCCTCGTGTTTTAGTCTATCCGTCCCGTTCCTTACATCCCTCCCCTCAACTCCTCTGTCTTCATCAGCTGCTCCTCATCTCCACCTGATTGCTTTGGCCCGTTTCTCCCCGACCCTTTTCCACATGGCTCATCTGCTCCCTGGTTCTTATATTTTAACGGTAACACATTAGCATCCTCGTCCCTCTGTTTGGCCATCTATCAGTTCCTGTGCTTCCTGCCTGATCTCCTTGCATGAGACGAAATTTGTAAGTTCACTTTTTATAATTAAGCGCTTTATTTTTGCCATCAACATGCTCTGCTCTTGGGTCCTCGTCATGACAAATGGGTTGAACAATTCTCCAAGAGATGTTCAAAGACAGTTTTATAACCCAACCCTGTGTGAAACTTCTCCACAGCTTTATCTCTGACCTGTTGGTTGTTTCCTGGTTCTTCACGATGCTGTTTGTTGACTAATGTTCTCTAAAACCTCTGAGGACAGAAACAGCACAGCTGGATTCAAACTGAGAGTAAACTACACACAGGTGGACTCGATTTGCAAATTAGGTGACACTATATTTTATTTAGGGTCCAGAGAAACCAATACAAATGCACACTTCATATTTTTATACGCAAAAAAACCCCCACCCACCTCTTATTAATAATAATGCACTACTTTCTGTTGCATTATCACATTAAAGCCCAATAAAATACACTCAAGGTTGTTTTTGTCACAAACTGTGGGAAGTTTGAATACAGTAAACACTGCAGGTAATGCTGTAGATAACGTTACGTGTGCTTACATGTTTCTTGTTTTTCATCAAAGAGACGTTGGCCACAGGATAGGAGCACCAGAAAGATGACGGTGATTCGCAGTCTGTCCTGTGATGGGAAAAAGACATTTCAACAAGATGTTAACAGTTTTCTGGGTCCTTCTTTAGCCGCGCCAAACCCGCTGTATCCACCTGTAGTAGTAGTACACGGGGGCAGAAAAGGCCGCCTTGGGCATGTACGAGTAGTAGAAGGTCCCGTATAAAAAAGCTGCTATGAAGAGGAGCAGAATCACTATGGAGATCACGGTGAAGCCCTGCAGGAGTCTCCGTCGTGTTCGTGAGATTCCCAGGACGACTGCATGCTGGAGCCTCAGCAGGACCTGAATGATGATGACTGAAGGTTCTCTAAGTTCTTCCTCCTCTGAGGGCAGGCGGCTTTCCTGATCCATGAGGTCTGAAACTACAGAAAATGTTGGGTGTCAGAACATTTTGGCAAATTTATTCGAGTGTAACTAAACCGGTGACCCGGTAAACACAAAGCGAAATTGAGGATTCGCTCTCAACGAAACGAAAATTGTGAAGTTTTCCAGAGTTTCTTGGAAAATGAGAATATAAAGCACTGCTCATAAACCAGAAGAAAAAGTGTAGCGGATGACATTATAAATGAAGGGCACGGACCTTTAAATTCAAAGAAATGATGTCACCAAAACCACTGAGTCCAATTGGTCTCAATGCGAGGCCTTTCACATCAGATGACTCCAAACTGAGTCTGCCCAGCTGCACTGTAAGTCGAGTTTGTTCGTTAAAGGCCTTTTAACAGAAAACTATCACAAAATGGTGAACAGAAAACCAATAAAACAATGAAACTAAGTGACATTATAGCTCCCCCAAAGAAACATAAAACACAATAAAAACATTGGAGAGAAAGCGTGAAAGTTTTTCCCAGAGTCAAATAACTGCGAGGTGAAAGGCTCTGTCACCATTGGTTGGTCCTCACAGGCAGATATTAAAACATGTTTTGAGACCAATGTATAATAAAGTTCATGGGTCGTGTTTAAAAACAACTTTAGCTGCATATTTAATGTCTAAAAAAGTATGAAAAATATAATCAGGCCAACACTACGAGGTTGATGATGGTAAAATGCATATTAAAAACAGATCTATTGGGTAACCAGACGCATTTATGTAAAATCTCACCTCTGGCTTCTGTTGGCAGACTGAGCGCTGTTGGGAAATTGCTCCCTGCAGTCTCTTCGCACGCTGTTCTTGGTGAAATGTAAAAACAACTCCCCTCAGTGTCTTATCATCAGGTCCTTAGAAATCCTTCATTGGATGGAGTTTAGCCCAGCCCACATGAAGACAGTTGCTTCATCTGAGATCAAGACCTCAAACCTCCCCGAAAGATAATTTAATATAAACAAATTTTATGTTTCAATCTTTTTTTTAAATCAAGATTGCTCAAATTTGTACCTTTTTTTAATATCTTGTTTATTAGTTTCCTGGATTTTGAGTGATATTAAATGTGAACAAAGAGCTGCTTCCTTTTTTATTGCTTTGCAAGTCTGTTTTTGAGCAAACTGTTTTTGTTGGCTTCTCTGATCTTTTCTCTCATTGTCATCTGACCACCTGTTCTGTTTCCTGTTCACTCACCTGGATTCAATCAAGTCATTATTCTCTCTGAAACATTTTGTGCATCTTACCTTGAATTCGCTCTTAAATACTGCAGTAACTCAGATTTAGGAGAAACACACACACAATATATGTGTGTGTGTGTGTGTGTATATCTATCTATCTATCTATCTATCTATCTATATATCTATATATATAGATATATAGATATATATCTATATATATAGATGTACTGAGGGACAAGTGGAGAATGACAGTAAACATGGGTTAGTTAACGGGATCTCATGTGAAGCACCTGGGGCAGAAGAAGACTGAGGAGGGCGGACTAATTAACATGAATAGAGCTGAATGGCGATACAAGGACACCAAGGGGGAAAGTCAAATAGAAAATAATACCTAATGCACAAAGGAATGAGGAAACCAAACTCAAAGGAATTAACCAATGATAAAACCAAACACCCAAGGATCATGACAGCATAGTTTAGTCCGGTTCAACACAATACGACAATGTAGTTCAGAAGGATAAAGTTCAGTTCCCCACAATTCAGTTCATTTCAGTTCCATTTAGTACAAATCAGTACAATTCAGTTTTGTTCAGTTCAGTTTAGTTAAAGATCACACAACTCAGTTCCCTTCAAGACAGTCCAGTTCAGTTTTGTTAATATAGTCCAAGGTTTGGTACTATACATTTCCGTGCAGTTTCTTTAAGTACCCTTCAGTTTAATTTATCTCTCTTTAGTTTAATATTACATTAGTTTAATAGTTCAGGTCACCTCAGTTTAGTACATGCGAGTGCAGTGCACTTCACTATAGTATGTTTGGTTCAGTTCAGTTCGTTTCAGTTTCAGTTTAGTAGAGTTTGATCAAGTTAGCTAGATAAAGGGCGGTTTATTTTAGCTGAACACAGTTTATTATCCTACAGCTGGGTTCAGTTGATTTATTTTAATTATTTAATTTTATTCAGTAGCTATTAATTCAGTTAATTTAGAGAACAGCTGAGTACAGTCCAGGTCAGCACAGTTAAGTTTGGTTCAGTTCAGTCTACAGGCATCACGTTAAATTAAATATTACATCTTCTATTTAGAAATTACTTTCCAGAAAAATAGCAGGGTTGTGGCATCACCCTTAAATTATAAACTGATTATGTAAATAATGTTTATTTTGCTATGCTTTTTTCAGAATTTCATTTATAGAAAATATTTAATGAATGTAAAACCTTGGTTAAGCCAACCACGTGTCATGGTGCAATTGGTTTAGATCCAGTTCATTTTTATCTGAAGCATAGATTTAGTAGTTTTGCTTCTGCTAGAGGAGTTAAAAGCTCCAGGTTACACGTTAATGGCTGACCATGGTATAATCAAGCTTTTCTGCAACATCTTGTGTTTGAAGATGTTTTTTTCAGAGCTGGTTCACAGAGACTCAAAAGCATACTGTTATTGTGTTGCAATTGATTAATTTTGTGGGGATTTTTAAAGAAAAAAACGCACCATTTTAGTAATATTATGACCTAGAGACCAAAGAGCACTCTGCATGGTTCACAGTTTGTTAGACTCCCTCTGGCAAATAGCATTTAAGTTGCAACAAAAAACTCTTTGTCCTCCCCTTTTTAAGGGTTTAAGGTCAGTTTTCTCTTAGAAGAGGTTCTCAGATTGTCAGGCTGTCTTGCACATATTGTTATTTTCAGTGTTGTATAGTAACAAAGTAAAAATACTTCACTACTGTACTTAAGTATATTTTGTAGTACTTTATACTTTTCTCGAGTATACATTTTTTTGATAACTTTTACTTTTACTTCACTATATTTCTGAACTTAATTGCATACTTTTACTCCAATACATTTTCAATGTTTGGTTTAGTTACTCATTACAAAAAGAGAAAGAGAGACTCACGCAGGCAAGTGTTTTAACCCCACCTACTGATTGACTGCGACAAAGTCGGGACTTGCCTGACCTTGTTCATCCCCACCAACAGTATAAGAAGCTGGTTCAGTAGTAAAGCAGGTTGAATTAACCCTGTTGTATAGGTAAAGCATCTAATAGCAGAGTCCTAATTTTCTTAACTAAATGATACCTGCAGGTGTATCTATTAGCAGGTTTCCTGTAGGTTAATTGGACCTGGTTTATCACTTAACCATGTCCTTAGTATATACCCCCTGGTCTAAATTTTGCCTGCACTTGGTTGTTTACAATTTTAAAGTGGATAGCACTGACCTTACTTGAAGAAGGAAAACTGAAAGCATAGAAAAAGGTTGTATTTTCTGTCTAAACTTGGTCTAAATTTCTCCTGCACTTGGTTGTTTATATTATTTCAAGTGAATTTGACTTTCAAAGTTTACCAAAATGTAAAAATGTCATTCAAACTGCATTTGCTTTGTTTTACTTTTTACTTATACTTTTTATTACATTACTTGAGTACATCTATTTTTACAGTAATTTTCATACTTAAGTACAAGACATTTCAGATACTTTAAGACTTTAACTCAAGTAACATTTCAGTCAGTGACTTGGACTTTTACCAAAGTCATATTTTGGAGAGGTACCTATACTTTTACTTGACTCTGAGATTTCAGTACTTTATACAACACTGGTTATTTTGAGGTTTATGTAAATGTTCTGAGTGAGTCTTTGGAGTTTACTTTGGATTCGTTTTCAATTATATGTCTTTTACCCGATCAGGGCAGCATTTTGTGTGATCAGGGCAGCATTTTCATTTTACACTTTATCATTTTGTTCTTTTGAAATGTTTAAATATGACAAATTTTATCTTTATTGTAATTCATTTTTAGGTATTTCACTTCTGCCCCTTTCTTTTCCTGTAAAGCTGTTGTGTATGAACAGTACTAAACTTGCCTTGCCAAAAGATTTACTTTAAATTGGTATTTGAAATGTTGCCTTTTGCGTAATCAAAACACAATCTTTTAAGGTAAGTGGCGTCACAAAGATTTTTTTCTGAAAATGGACACAAGACAACAAATGAGTGGGGAAAAACAGCATAAATAGGGGGAAATAAATTAGTTTTTTGAAAGTCTACAAAAATCTAGAAGAATCTTTGATTGAGCTCATCCCAAAGGATTGAAACAATTTTGAAGCAGAATAAAAAACTAAATTGTATGAGGTGTTTGCACAACAGGTCACAGTAATTTTGACGTTCTAGAAACGTTTTATCTTTATGTACTTAGTTCATCTCACCTACTCCTTCCGGCAGATTAAATCTGGAACAAAATGACGGCACTGTTAACCTAAAATAGGTCGATAAACGGCACCAAACAACGCAAGCATGACCATGTCATGCTATGTCCATCCAGTAGGGGGCGGTATGCCTTCTCAGATCAGAAACACCGCGCCAAAACACTTTTTAGTGAGAGAAGAAGACACCCGGCAGTATCGGCGCATGTTTACAGTGTCTGTTGCATTTTGAAAACAGCAGAAAAGTAAGCTTTATGTTGTTTTAGTCAGGGGGTTGCGAAGCCTTTCCTCTACATTTAGCAAGATTTAAATGACGCTAATATTGGTTCGCCTTGATTTGAGGAAGTCGTGCTGTTATTTCTCCTTGACGGAGCATCAAATCCAGCCACTGATAAAACTATAAAATATCTACAAATAAATAAAATAAAAAAGTGCACCCTGTTTTAATTCAGTTTTTAAGTAAAGTGACATTTTTTTTGTTAACCTTTATTTATAGAAACTTCCGCACTGGTATTATGTTTTTTTCTTTCTTTCTTGAGAATAAGAAGTTGTAAAGCGGTGAGAGAAAAAGTAAGCACACCCTGCGGTTTAGCAGCGTACAGAAGCATCATTGTTCTGTCGCATGGTACTGGGGGGTTGAGACATCGCTTCAGTTCATCTTGGTTAGGAGACATGTTTAATTATTTATGCACAAACCTCTTAGGGTCCTGCTGCAGCACCTTTCCCAGGTTGGGGTCTGGAGCCATTGCTTGATTCTGGTCTTTTGGAGCCATCCTGTTGTAGGTTTACCGCTGAGCTGTTGATGGCCCAGGAGGAGCAAAGCTTTATTTACCTCACCGATGGGCTCAGGGTTTTTGTCTAGATTATGTTCACAGTCAACTCTAAGACCAGGTCCTGTAGCTGCCATTGAAGCCCAAATCATCCCCCTCCACCACCATGCTTCACTGTTGGTCTGTGCTGACATGCTCACTTTGGTTTTAACCAAACATCTTTGCTTTGGTGTCTTCTGTCTAAAAGGTGTTGTTCCAGAAATGTTGCTGTTCGTTCAAAATAAGTTCTTGCCAACCTAAGCCACGCTGACCAGAATCCCCACACAGAGAATTTCTACACAAGCCAGGCCTCTTGGGTCATTTTCTGAGATTCTACTCACAAACTTCACTATTTCACACTTGAAAACGAGGCCTTTCAGTTTGAGAAAGAGCCGTTTGGTTTTCTGCTGTTTTCCTGATCAATGCACAGCCTGACTCTGGAGGTGAATTTGCTGGGACGTCAAATCAGCACCATTTTCTACAGCCTGCTTTTCATTTTGACTGTGTTGTCCAGTCAGTTATAACAATGTAAAATCTAGGGCTGTGCATAAAAATTGATACAAAGATTAATATTGATGTTTTTAAAAACGATGTATTATCGATATTCCGGTTTTTAATATCGATATATACCCCCCAACACCTAGGGGGCGTTATTACAGCGCACCATTACTGTTCACAGCGAGGAAATGCAAGTGAAATGAATTTATGAAACGGCCGACAGGATTTTAGAAACTCCTTCGTCCCAAAAATCAGACGTTTGGGCGCATTTTTGGTTTCTGTGATATGTTAAATGCATTGAACCAAATGCACTTTGTTTTCCCGTTAATATATCAGTGTTCAATAAATTGAAAATTAATATGTGGCTGGTTTTGTTGATTGAATGACTGTAAGGCATTAATTTGAAGGTAATAAATATTGATATTGGATTCAAATCAAGCTGAGCTACATAGGGAATCGTATCGTGAGCTGTGTATCGAGAATCGTATGGAATCAGCTCATCCTAGATGCTACCCATCCCTAGTGAAATCTGTTGGATTTGGTTTTGTACAGTTGTTCTTCGTCGAAGTCCTAAGACTAAAAGAGGGTGTACAATTTTCCTTTTTTGCTCTAACTGAATACAAATATAGTACCCATGCAATAATCGTGTAGTAGTTGCAACTTTCATGCTGCTAAATTAAACCTCTTGTATATTCAAAGACCGCAAAGATGTTCTAAAAAAAAAACTATTTGAGTGATAAAAGTGAAAAAATATTTAGAAGTATTAAAAAAGGGAACAAATCTCGCAGCGGAACGCTTTTGCTGATTAAAGCTAAAAGATTCAAGTTTCCAGGCAAATAACATTTAAAACAGTTCGTCATGCAGGGGCCGGCTGTTTTTATTTTTCGGTTTTGTTCTGTTGTCTAAAACTGGAACCGATTTTTGCATTTATTTTCCACAACACTTCATTTCGCAGGAAACGTTTCCTGCAGCATAGAAATGATCCATGATGGGGGAGAGGAAAAAAAAAGACACAAATGAACTTCATGTCCAAAAGGAAGTGAGGAACTTTTCTCCATTGCATTGTGGGTAATTTCTCCTCTCTTGTGGTCGCAGGATGTCCTGTAACGCCAGCGTTACGCGTCTCCATCTGTCCTCGTTGAGACGGGCGGACAAAGCCCCGGTCCACCTCATGCCCTGCGAGATTGAGCACGACGGACTCGCCCAGGTCTCGCAGTATTTCACCGCTACGACAAAACAAGACAAAAAAGGTACACGGACGGATCACGGTCCGTTTAGTCCACCCGCAGAACATCCTCAGTCGCGTCTCTCCTTCATCCGTCAGAAAGTGTTTTAACGTGTGATTGAAAACAAATTTCACTGATAGATGCAGGACTGATAAAAGCTTTAAAGCTTTAAAATATTCTGACGTTGGAGGTAGGGCTAGGTGATATGGATTAAAAAATAAATCTCCGATTTTATCATACCAAATCCGATTAATCAATTTTTTTTTCTCCTTTTTGTTTCATAAAAAGAAAAAGAGAAATTATTTTAAAACCTTGCTTTTTATGTCAAGCATTTTGTCAGGGAGTTGACCTGAATTCAAAGTGCAACTAAAAACAAGCTGTGAAACATGCAAAACAAGATGGCAGCCATGCCATTATAAACAATGAAAATATAACAAAACATTTGCTGCTAGTGGTATTACACATTGAGCTAAGAACAGGCTTCACTGCACTTGTGAACTTCAAACTAAGTTTAAAAAAAAATGAAATACCTCGTATTATGGTAAAAAAAGTTTCCACTTAACAATATTTTGACAATACATTTGCCTAAACATATATTCGGCATCACATGCTGTTCTCTTCATGGAAACCCAATGAGTGTATTGGCAAAATAAAATCCAGATTTTCCAAAAATGAAATCTTAAAGAATTGTAAATTCAAATTAATCGATTAAATCGATTTATCGCCCAGCTCTAGTTGGAGGTTGCAGCTGATGTTTCTGATCCGTTTTGCAGAGAAGACGGTGTCGTTCAGAGGACGTGGGTTAAAGGGACAGGAGATCAGCTGTCCTCAGGGCTACACGGGCCTGGTCCTGAAGGAGGTCGACAGACACGGCTCTGACCAGGAGGTAAAGCCACGTTCTCCATGACATCGTGAAACCTCCACGGCGCTCCGTGTCATTCAAACATGTGGAAATCTGCTCTCCATGAGAGGCTTAGCATCAGATATCTCCATATGTGTGTACATGTTTTGTGGGAATGACTGGCTGTGTCTGCATGCAGGACCGGACGGTGAAGGTGACCTCAGTGTTTGACAAGCTGACCTACTGGAACCTGGAAACTCCTCCCACTTCGGACGACACCGTGGTGATGGCGATGGACTGGCCTGAGCTGGCTGAGGCGGTAAGTCGTGTGTGGAGTTCACCTTAAAGGAACGACGCAGTCAGAGACCAACCTGCTCCTCCTCATGTTCCAAAGCTGTACTGGTGGATCCTATTAATCACGACACGACGCGTCTTGTTGGGATTTTAAAAACACGAACATGGAGAGAATTATTTTAGTTATGTCTTATTAAAAAAAAAAAAAACAACTATTAACTTTCCACCTGAATCTGAGCCTTGGTAATGAGTATGAACCCGTTATCACGTCAAGGTCCAAACAAAACAAACCAAATGTGACCTAAAGGAAATTAAAACAATGTATATCTACTGTGTAATGAGATTAATGCAAAAGAATGTGAGGTTCATTTTTGGGAAGGGGGGGGTAAAAAAGGGGGATTTTATTCCTTTTCCATGACAGAATAAAGTAAAAAATTGTCAATACTTTGAGAATAAAGTGGAAATAATATTTTGAAGGTCACATGTTGAAATCGCTGCGTTCTTCCCAAGCAGTGTGTGTCCACAGGATGTATAATGTATTTTTGCTTTAATCTTATTGCCATGCAGGCATCTGCTAACTTCAGCCGTGGCAGAAGATTTTGTTTTTTTCTGAGCAGGGATTTCCCTCTTAGTCCACAGTGACACACATCCTGCCTTCCTGTGGGCAATGAGCAAAAGGACCAGTGCTTCCATTTTATTCTCTGGTTGTTCCTGAGCCTCCTAACAAACATCCCTTCATGTGAGGGTGACATGCCGTGTCAGAAGGTCGAAACCTGGACACGACGAGGCGTCATTACAAGGCGAAGATCCCAGACGCAACACACTGGTTATGAACTGATACAGCATGTAAATATTAAATTATTCTGACGTGGTTTTGACCTCAGCTGTATTGTAATTTAGTGGATTATGCTTAAACGTCAGACCTGCGCCAGGAAACCAGCCTGGTCAGACGAACTGCTTCCATTCTGTGCTGAAGGGTAGTCAAGAACTACAGCAGTAGCTCTGCGATGGTCACAAACAGTGTTGGGCTGTGGCGCCACCCAGTAAACGAGATTTATTCAGATATCAGTGGGGTTGTATGTTCATGCTTGAGCCTGAATAAAACTGACAAATTAATTCTCTTCGGAAGGCAGAGGTTGGTTTTAGTTTTTACAGACCTGCAGCTCCCGCAGAGAACGATTTTTTTAACTTATTTTCAGTGAATACATAACGTATTTACTACTCTCAGGATGGAAGGACCATTTTACCTAGTATAACAAAGTGTTTCTGAACAGGATTACCAACTATAGCTTTAAATCGTATATGCCTCGTGTGCCTCTATTGTTCTTGGCCAGGTCAGCCTTGTGAAAAAGGTCTTGATCTGAGTGGCTCTTTTATCTGCTTATGTAAAGGTTTAGTAATAATAATAATAATAATAATAATAAAATGTTTTGTTTCTTCACAGATCCATGGGACAGTTGACTGAAGACATTTGAGACTCCCTGTTAGGTGGAAGTGATACGTGCATATCGATGCGTAAAACCCGACTGACATTTTTGTTTGGTCACCACTTCAGAGCAATAAGAAACAACAGTTTTTGTACATGTTTTTTTGTAAATAAAGAGAAAACCCAAACACTCTGGCTAAAGGACGTTCTATGAATCGGTAAAACAACCAAATGTTCTTGCCACAGAACTCCGTTTATTCACAAGGTGACATTTAAATATTGGACATTGGCACACACACAAAACCCTCTAAATCCTCACTGCTGTTGTCCATCAGTAAAGGTATCGCTTTTAATTTCTACTTTTTTTCTTTCTTTTTTGTTTTTTTTTTTACAGAAAGTGTCTTAAAACATGTAAAACAGTGCAGAACAAGAAACTCCACAGAGTCAATCAGGCACATACAAAGACGTTAAAGATAAGGCAAACATTAACTGGATGTCCTGCTTTTGTTTTTCTCTCTCTCTCTCTCTCTCTCTCTCTCCACCCCTCATCTGTTCTTCATCCTCGGGCCAAAGGGCCAGAAGTGGGTGAAGCCATTTTAAACAGCTTTTCAGTGAGTCTACGCGTTGGTCCGTTCAAAGTGCAGGTGTTTAGTGAATCCGCCTCAACTTTACGGGATTGTCCTGACTTTTAAAAGTGTGAATCAGCTGCAACCGTAACTAATTTCTTCTACTCAAAGGATGAAATGGGAGCCAAACGAAGGCAAATTAAACGCAGCAGCAGAAGTGTAGCGCCTAAGGGAAACTATGCAAGTGGTGCGCATCCGAACAGATTTAAACAACTTTAAAACAAAAACGTGACCAACGTTAAAACTTGGCTGCTTTCAGTTTTCCCTCCCTGCCAATCACAAAACGGCACAATATAGAAATGACCTCGGTCTAAAACCCGCTGGCACACAGTCATAGCAACAGGACACTAATACGTATTACAACTCATATAGCAACTTTTCCTTTTTTTCACTCACCAGCGTAAACACTTGCTGTATAATGTTACAATTACTTAAGACATTTTAATAAAGCTCCGTAATTGCCGATTGTTACAACATCGTTATAAGAGTACTTAGCTGAACCCACGATGACAAATACTTAATGCCACAAACCTAAACTACAAAAAGCTCTTCAGATATTACAAAGAATAGCACAGAAGTAAAAAAAAAAAACAATGATTACACCGATATGTCGACAATAGGCAAGCTAAGACTAAAACCAGTGCATCTTGGTTTTTGTGCTTACACGTTACACCGTATAAAAAAAAACGGGATGGTTTTTGGTCTTTAACGGTCGGTTTTCACCTTTGTAACCTTTTGTAAAAGCTCTTTTTTTTTCTTTTAAAATTAGTTTTTAACACAGTAAAAAAAAAGTTAACCTCAATATGAAACTCATAATAATCCATTAGGTTAGCCAGGTAGGTGATTGTAACCTGAAAATACAGACTGTAGACGGGGTGAAAAGACCTAAAAGATTTCACCGAATTTAGGACAAAAAAAAAAAAAAAAAAACTCAGTTACTGCTTTGAAAAAAAACTTTTCTATTCTTTCTGCTTCTGAGGTCAAATATATCTAAGGTTTAGACCATTTGTAACTTTTTTTTTTTCATTATTCATCGACTTTACAGTGCATTGTAAAATTATTCATACCCCTTGAACTGAAAGTTGCCGTTTCAACATGAAAAACTCTCAAAACAGTTTCAAACGTTCCCGTATTTGGGAAAGAAGTGTCTGGTCATGCTAGCTGTGAGGAGGGGGCTGCGGCAGCGGGGGTCCCTCTGCGTCCGCCTTGCTGCGTTTGGCCGGCAGCGTCTGGTCGTGAGCCTTGCGGATGTGGCGGTACAAGTCCCCGGACTGCGTGTAGCTCCGGTAGCAGTAGCGGCACTCGTAGGGCCGTTCGCGCGTGTGCACGATGGCGTGGCGCCGCAGCGTGTACGTGCAGGAGAACGTCTTCCCGCAGACGCCGCAGGTCGGCACGTCCTCCACGAAGTTGCCCATGGAGTCCTGCAGCTCCTGGAAGTAGGCGGGAGGGTCCGGGTGGGGCTGGGACGAGGATGGAGGAGCGAGGGAGGGGGCGAAGGACGAGGTGTCCTGGGAGGAGGGCCCGGCACCGGAGGACGAGGACGAGGGGGACAGGGGGAAGGAGTAGTCGTTTGAGTTTATGTGTAAGAGTCCCTGTGAGTGTGCGGAAACAAACTGAGGACTGTTTAGCTCTTCGTCCTGGATGTCCTCCTCGTACTCCTCTTCCACGTCCATCACGTCCTCTTTCTCCCTCACGTCCTCTTTCTCCTCCTCCAGCTCTTCGTCAGAGATAACAATGGCCTCCTCTTTGATTGTCAAAACCTCCTCCTCCTCTGCTGCTCCCGCTCTTCTTCTTCTTCTAGCGACGGGCGAGGCTTCGGCTTCGTCCTCGGCGCGTGGCAGAGTTTGCGTCTGAGGAGCGCGCTGCCGGTCCGAGCTCTGGCCCTGGAGCGTTACCGCGCTCTGAATCCTGATCTGCATCGGCGCTCGTTGCACCGCCGGATGTCTCGAGTCTGTCTGAAAGGATTTGGTCACGGCCGGCGCTTGGGTCGACCTGACCACCCGCGGTTCTCTGCTGAGGGCGTTCCTGTGATCGGGCTCTGGGAGGTTCTCAGCATGGCCGTCACCGGACGGTCTCAGTTGCTCCTGGTGCGCGCCGACGGAAAGACGGGATTCTGAAAGGTTGAGAGAGGCCAAGGAGCGTCCACCGGACTGGTTCAGTGGAACCAGGGTGGAGGATGAGGAGGAAGGCTGCTGGATAGCGCTGTGGATGATTAAAAAAGAACAAACAGATTCAGGAAGAGTGTCCGAGAGCACCTAGTACACTGCAAAAACCGGATCTAAAAACAAGTAAAATGTTCTTAAAGTTAGTGTATTTGTCCTTGATTTGAGCAGGTAAATAAGATTATCTGCCAATGGAATGAGTATTTTTGCCCCTAAAATAAGATAATTAGACATCCTGCACTTGAAATAAGATGATGGAGATGAATTGTTCCTATTTTAAGTGGGAAAATCTTATTCTATTGGCAAATCACCTTATTTACCTGCTCAAATCAAGGACAAATACACTCATTTAAAGAAAATGTTACTTATTTTTAGTTCCGTTTTTGCAGTTTTACGGCTAGGGCTGGGCAATAAATCGATTTAATCTATTAATTCGAATTTACAATTTCATTTTTGGAAAATCTGGATTTTATTTTGCCAATACACTCATTGGGTTTCCATGAAGAATCAGCATGTGATGCTGGATATATGTTTAGGCAAAATTATTGTCAAAATATTGTTAAGTGGAAACTTTTTTTTACCATAATACCAGGTATTTCATTTTTTTTTAACTTAGTTTGAAGTTCACAAGTGCAGTGAAGCCTGTTCTTATCTCAATGTGTAATACCACTAGCAGCGAATGTTTTGTTATATTTTCATTGTTTATAATGGCACGGCTACCATCTTGTTTTACAAGCATGTTTCACAGCTTGTTTTTAGTTGCACCATGAATTCAGGTCAACTCCCTGACAAAATGCTTGACATAAAAAGCAAGGTTTTAAAATAATTTCTTTAATTTCTTTTTATGAAACAAAAAGGAGGAAAAAAAATCGATTAATCGGATTTGGTATGATTAAATCAGAGATTTATTTTTTAATCCATATCGCCTAGCCCTAAGTAAGGCCTTCAATAATTTAGGATGATACCTTAAAAGGAATCGATGTTGCATCATTAATCTTTTTTAATACTACGAAAAGCAGCGTCGAGGTCAGTTCATTCGGTTTGTTTTCCTTTATTTAGCTGATAAACAGTTAAAATAAGAATCGACTGATTGGTCCTGACCCGTGATGTCAGAG
The DNA here is from genome assembly GCF_011125445.2 of Fundulus heteroclitus. Taxonomy (NCBI): domain Eukaryota; kingdom Metazoa; phylum Chordata; class Actinopteri; order Cyprinodontiformes; family Fundulidae; genus Fundulus; species Fundulus heteroclitus. Next base: position 2,401,673 of record NW_023396934.1, on the reverse strand, counting down.
ATGTAAAAATCTGGTTTTGTTCAGCTCAGTGAGTGGATGGTTAGCAAAACACTCTTCAGAGTGGAAGTTTTTACTGTAGGAGGAATACCCATTGTTAGGTGTTTTCAGCATCATGGTGTTTTTTTTTTTCCACTGAGAGCTACTTCAGATTTTCAATTTCTGTTAACCTCTGCACAAGCCACACATTTAAAAACCATTGCACTCAAACATACTTTGGTTTAACTTAGCTTCTAAGTAATTCAACATGGCAAGCAATCAACAGGATCTTTACCTGTATGTCTCTGTGGTGCTGCAGGGACTGCAGAGAGCCGATCCTTCGCCTTGACCCCCAGGGCTCATCTTGGTGACGCCTACGCGGACGGTGGCGGAGGCGTTCGCCTGGCTCTGTAGCAGCTCTCCCGGCGGGGGCAAAGCAGGGATGTCCATGCCCGGCTGGGTGGTATCAGCGAGGTCGGGGCTGAGAGGAGTTTGCGTCTTTGACGAACCCCCGCTTGCCCGCTGCTCAGACTTCACGCACTCCACCTGACACCTGTCTGCCCCTCCAGATAGCGAGGACAGTGGCGTCGCTATGGTCACTGGATGCGAGTGGTCTGCAATCATGGCCACCGTGGGCTCGGGTGCGTGGTCCCCCTCGGCCCCGGCCTCTGGGGCCTTCCTCGGTCCGCCGCTCTCTTCGGAGCGCGTGCTGTCCGCCTCGGCCAGAGGCCCTCGTCTCTGCAGCCGCCTCTTGCACACCCTCACGACCTCGTTCATGTGCAGAAAGCTCGCCGCCGCCAGGACGTCCTCGACAGGGGGAGACTCGTCCAGCTGCAGCACACCTTCGTACACGAAGTCCAGGAGCAGGCCAAAGGCGGCAGACGTGACGATGTCATTGTCGAGCGTGACGCAGCTGTTGGCGCTGTTCCCCGCGGGAGAGTCCGAGTAGAACATGTGAAAGAACGGCGAGCACGAGGCCAACACCGCCCGGTGAGCCAGGAAACGGGAGGAGCCCACTTGTACGGTGCAGTCGCAGAGGAAGCCCCGCTGGCGCTGGGAACGCAGAGCTGACAGCAGCTGCTGGGGATGCTGGGGAAATTCCATGACCTGAGACAAGAGGAGAAAATTCGTCAACTGTAGAAAGTTTCTGAACTGAAAACAAAAGTAATGATTGAAATAGACAGTCGGGGTAAAACTGATTGCATTCGGACCAACAAGAAAATGTACAATTCCTGTTTTTCTCCTCTTTTATGTCCACTACACCAACTCAGCTCTGCCTTTCTAACTTTGTCCCCAAATCATTTAAGATGAGCTGCTGCTGCAGTATCTGGCAGAAACACGTGAGCCGCACATGCTGTAAGCTGGGAGGTGGACATGTTTGTTCAGCGCGTGCTACGGATGCGTGATTAGATTAAGATCAAGGAATTTGGATGCTACGTCGGCAGCTAAAACCTACGCTGCTTGAACTATTCTTGAACTGATCTTGCTTTGACACAAGTTGCATTATCCAGCTAAAGAGGCCGCAGCCTTCAGTGACTTCATGATCCAAAGGCATTTATTATTCGTTTCTAAGGCGTGCTGGTCTGCAGCGATGCTTAGCAGGGCGGTATAGCACAGTAACATTTGCATGAAAGGCAGTGCCAAATGTTGCACAACAGAAAACTGCCTAAAGCATGCCGCTAACTCTGCAAGCTTGCCTTTGTCCCACAGCGAATCCAGATATTACGTGTGTCCCCCAGGTAAAATGTACACACACCTGGCTGTTCATGATCAGATCGGATCACCGGGTCCATCCCCTCTTTCATCAATGACTCCATCAGTGGTCCACCATTGTTTCTCTCTTGATAGACACTGACCACGTCAGACCTGGCCTGACCCAGTCATCTGGCTTTATGTCAAACATGCTCATTAAACCTGCTTCTAACACATCTAGTTTGAGGATTATGGGCTCAGCTGCTGCCATATACATCTCAACCCTACATCGATACTTTGATGGAGAGAACCGGTTTTCACTTCATAATAATGTCTGACCACACCTGTATATTATATACCTGTATGTTATGTGGGCAAATATGTTGCAGGTAAGATATATATATATATTTTTTTCACAACACAGAGATCAAATATTGAAATAAAACAATTATTTCCAGGAAATAACTAAAAAAAAAAACAACTCACAATGTTTGTTTCCTTCTCCGAGCTCGTGGTCAAAATGCTGCTCCGCTTTACCGTTACCCGCTCTCCATGGCAACCAGGCTGGGTTCCTGCCTGGCTCTAACGGCAGAAGCTGGACGTTGACGCGCCACAGCACGCATTAACGGGGTGTAACACGGAGACGAAGAACGGGAACGTCGCTTGCAAACCAGTAGACGACAGATTAAAAACAACACATCTTTCTTTTCAAATGTTATGCAAGGAAAGAAACAAGCATTAGCCCAATGGCGCTAACAGTAGTTAGCGAATTATCTCAACGTCTGAGTTAAGATTTTTCGGCGGCGGCAGCTTTGAAGCGAGAGGCCGTCTAAACAGGACGCAACACATTCAGATCTCTCTCTTACGCCTAAAATTAAATATCATTCCCTTTACCTGCATCAACTGTTGTGTTTTCCAAAACAGGCTGCGGTTTTTCCTCTGTGGTGCCAGCAGTTTACCGCATCCCGATGTGCTGCCACCTACGGGCGGATGTGGGGAACAAACCGGAAATTGGGGGAAAAGCACGACGGCTGCTGAGTCTAGTGATCACAACAACAACATGGGCTTCTGATTCTGTCAGAGCTGTGTTGAAACTAAATGAAGCATAAACGGTGTCAAGGTGAAATGTAGATTAATTAGGATTAATAACACGTTCCCAAACCTCCAGCCCAAGGCCTGATCTGACATTATTTTAATGGACAGAGGAGGACGAAGAGGAAGAGGAAGAGGAGGAAAAAGAGGAGCCAGAGGGCATCACAGAGAAGAGGTGAGGGCTCTTTAATTATGAAGAGTTAGCAAGCTTATCGACTCACTAATTTCTGAATTATAAAATGTCTACCTTTGGCCGTCAGGAAGCATGAGAGGTTTGACACAGGAAGTTGGTTCTAAATATAAACCTGAGCTATTATTAGGATGGAAGAAACCAAGTTGTATGTATGCATATGTGTATCAAATGAGGCTTCTCTATCCTCAGGACAGAGACACTCATCTGTCTAAATCCATGTCTTATGTGCTTCGTCATGGAGCTACACAGTTGGGGCTTCAAATGGGCACAGGTGAGCTGATACTTCTGTTTCTGTCACAGTTTTGATTAATGCAACTCCCATGAATTGCTTTTATTATTTTATCATAATGTTCTTCTCTTAAATTAACATAGTGTTATGTTAAAATGTGACAACAGTGATGTTTCCTTCAGCGGATTTCTAGGTGATTGCCTCAAGCTAACAGTGTGAAAATACCATGTAGATTTATTCAAACTAAACTGTAAAAATGTGACCGTAGGTGTAACAGCTCTCATCCCCACAGATGGCTTCCTGTTTGTGGAGGACCTCCTGGCTCACCCGCAGTTCCACGTGTACACATGTGAAGATATCGAGAGAGTCGTAGCCACAAACGACAAGCAACGCTTCAAGCTCCGCTCCCACCCGGAGGACGGCCGCCTGCAGATTCGTGCCAATCAGGGACATTCAGTACAGGCAGGCAGAGCAGACACAATCCAAATTAAATAAAGTTTATTTAAGTTTATGAATGTAACATCAATTTACAACAAATATCAGATCGGATAAACATTTTCAAGATAAACAGGTCAAATGCATTTCCATTCTATTTTGGTCCACGTTCAATCAAACCTCATTCCAGTACAACACAATTGTACAGGCAGATTGAGATCCAACTAAATGCGGTCTAATTCAACAAAAGTTCACACACAATACAGATAAATTTAGTTGATTATTTAAAACAAATTGACAAAAATGACCCAAGAAAGAATAGCCATTTGCATCAAGCCTTTGACTTTACAGCAATCCCCCATCCTGAGCAAGCCCATAGTGTCAGTAGGTAAAAGTACACCTGTCTTTAAACAAGAAATAACTTCCAGATGAACCAGACATCATCAGATGGTTTACTTGCCAAAACTGGCTGGGGGTTCAGAGGACAGGAGGACTTTCGATAGGAGAAAAGACAAAAATTAGACAAAATCAGTGCCACTACAAGATCTTTCAGTTACTTTGTCCAGGAGGGAGATACAGCTAAACACAGGAACAACGAGCAAGGAGTACTTTCTACAGGAAAGAAAAACAAAAAGTACACATTGTCAGTTGCTCCCATACCTGCCTCAGTGGCATCATTCATGAAAAAGGCCCAGCTAAACACAGAAGCACTGAACCAGGAGTACTTTCTATGTGGAGGAAATGCCAAGAGTGTATAAAGTTAATGGCAGTAGTAAATTTAGCAATAACTTCATTGCAGGAAGTGACATAAATAAAAAAACAGACAGGAGTACTTTCTGTTGTAAGACAAACAAGCGCACACAGTCAATGACAGTAATGGCTCTGTAATTAAAGCTATGCAGGAAAGTGACTAAGCTAAATACAGAAGCATTTGTGCTAATGTACTTTATTGGAGAGGAAATAAAGAGATTGCATATAGTTAAAAGCAATAATAGCTCAGTCAATGGCTCCACACGAGAAAGTGACCACAGCTGAACACAGAACTGGACCAGGTGCAATTTCTATGGAAGAAGAAAAAAATAAATAAAACAGAGTAAACATGGGAAATATCACCAGCAACTCAGTCTTTAGCCCCTGACAGGGAAAAAGAAAACTGCAAAACATAGAAGCACTCTCCCGTGATTACTTTCTGTAAAAAGAAAAAGTACACAAAGTTACAGTAGATCTTTAACTGACTGTATCCAGGGAAGTGACATGGTTAGGCATAAGGGTTCTGCCAGAACCCTTTAATGAACATTGATTTTCATCTTTCTTTGGGTAAACAATTCCAACTTACCCCCTAAATGTAACGTGAAAAACTTTGGAAACTATTTCATTGGTTCTCCAAAAAAAAGTGTAAATAAAGTATCATCTCTAAATTAGTTTGTTTTTCCCTGTTGTCAGCAGTGAAGAAGTGTTCTTCAAAGACCTGAGATTTAGTCATGTTTTCATTTTGCCGGTCAGATGTGATTCTCCTAACTACTCACTTTTTTTTTTTTTACAGAATTAAACAAACTGTTATAAACCTTAAATCTCACCAGGACCACTTTGATGTATCTGGGTTCAGGTTATGGATCTGGAGCTGAAACCGGTCCTGGCTGGTTCTCCTGACTGCCCAGCCGAGGCCGTCCATGGCTCCTACCTCCGCAACTGGCCGTCCATCCAACAGCAGGGCCTGAGCCGCATGAACAGGACCCATATTCACCTGGCGTGCGGCCTTCCAGGGGAAGATGGCGTCATAAGCGGTATGCACCGTGTCTGATTCTAAAAAAAAAAAAAAAAGCTTATTAGCTAAAGATCTGAGAGCAGCATTATTTTTTTATTCCCCACCAGGCATGAGGAAAAACTGCGACCTAGCCGTGTTTATTGATGTTCCCGGAGCTCTGGCTGGTAAGATTAGCTGGTAATGTCCAATACTCTCCATCCAGCCAGTGTGTGTAAAGAAATCAATCCTTTTTACTAGTGTTTATTTGTGTGTGTCCCACTTGCACAGATGGTATTGAGTTCTTCTGGTCAGAGAATGGTGTGTTGCTGACTGCAGGCGATGCCGACGGTAAACTCCTTCCTAAATACTTCACCCGAGCCCTAAGACTCAAGCCTACAAGTAAGGGAAACTAAAACCCACAGCTTCTTATTTTCTTAATTAAGTTCCAGGGTTAATTGTTTCATTTTCTTGTGTTTCAGGAAGCATCCTTCCACTACAGTAAAACCTGCAGAGTTTGATGTTTCGACCAAGCCTGAATCCCTCCTTTGCTGTATGTTGGTCTTGGTTTCATGGATTATACTATATCTTACTAATGGCAGATTGGTGTAGACTTGTTGCCTTAATTTATTTTCATTATAAACACTTAACCGGTTAACTATAAGGGAGATGGGTTTTCTTTTTGTCTATACCGTGCCTTGCAAAAGTATTCTTGAGTTTTTCATTTTACATTACAACACCAAGCATATATAGTATTGGGAATTAATGTGACGAAGCAAAGAAGTCAATAATTATCAGGTCAAGTGAAAATGTTACATGTTTTTTTAATTGAAAATAATCAGGAAAGTGTGTTTATAATCAGTCCCCTTTTCTCTGATACCCGAAATACAATCCAGTGCTACCCTTTTCCTTCAGATGTAACTTAAGTAGTGACACAAATCTGCCTTTTATGGAAGAGTGGCAAAAAGAGTTCACGGTCTGTTGTGGCAGCGACCCTGAGCCTGCAGCCTCAGCAACAATAGACTGGATCTGTGAATACTTCACCCGAATCGGCTGCTGCGGCTACTAACATGGCTCACCACCGCCAGGGTGTGAATGTGTGTGTGAATGGGTGAATGACTGTGGTGTAAAGAGCTTTGTGGTCGTCGGACTAGTGAAAGCGCTATACAGGTACAAGCCATTTACCGTATTCATGTATTAGAATGGCCCAGTCAAAGTCCAGATCTGAATCAGCAGTGGGAAGACAGATAAAAGTGTGAATGTTTACAAAGGCTCATCAAATCTGACTGAGCTTGAGCTATTTTTGCAAAGAAGTTTAGTTTCTTAATTTCTAAAATGTTGAAATACCATGAATGGTTTTGTTTCCCTGTCACAATTGTGCAAACTTTTGGTTGGTCTATCAAATAAAATCCCAATAAACCATGTCAAGATTAGTTGTTTTAATGGAGTAAGGAGTATTAGCACTTTGGCAATGTCAGTGATGAATAAATTGTGGCAATGCATTACCTAAAGAGGCATTTTATTTAATTGAAGACAGTATTTGTGTCTAGTCTCTAGACTGAGCCTGAGTGAACGGAGGAGACAGACGCTGTGGTTTAATGGTTTAATGTGGTTCATTTCCTTGTCAGATTATAGAACCACAGGCAAACATTCTGCATGTGTTAAGGGCTTTAAATACTAACTAAACTAACCAATATTATTGTCACCATGGACACAGAAAAATAAAACAAAGCTTAAAACGCTTCTTTTTTTTATTCTTATATTTTCAACAACAACAAAAAGTGTATCCAGACACTTCTCACTTCTCAGCTGAGATAAGTCATTAATTTATTTCAGTAAGTCCATTATTTGAGTGAACCCCCTTTTTATAAAATCATTTTGCACACACAATCTTTTCAAACCTTTATTTTTGTTAATTACGATGATTTTCTGCCCTTAGCTAATGAAAACACAACATTTAAGATTAGAATATCACATCAGACTAATAAAAACTTTGTTAATACAGAAATGTGGGCTTACTGAAAAGTAATACCTGCATAAAGGTTGCTTTAGGTACTTTTAATATGACAAGCAAGGCTCATCTGAATGAAGATTGCAATATTGTTCAGGATGACTGTTTAGCTGCATTTAACTATCATGTTTATTTAAGTCCTTCTAGAGCAATCAAGATTACATTTTTGTTGGAGTCAGGCAACAAAGGAAAAGTGTCTGTTTGAGTCAGTTGTGGATTTTGTACTTTTATGAGTTCTGGTTTTGGACCCAATATAATCTGCACCAGCAGCGGTCCATCACAAAAAGAGTCAACTATGTGGACCTTTGGGGTCCTAAACTCTGTTTTAAACAATGTGTACATTTGGAGCAAACGGTACATTAAAATCTGCCTGCTTGGAGCGTAAAATCCGTCCCTTTGACTTTCACTTTGTAGGACTCTCAGGAGGGTGAGGGGGGAAAAAAAGGCTGTGATGGATCTTCTTTAGAAAAAAAAAACATTCAGTCTTTGTGTATTTGGGGATTATAGAGCTTCATGGCCTCCAGTCAGCTTATGGAAGAGCTCCTCGTTGAGCGTGTCGCTCTTCTCGCGGCTGCGCGTCGACATGAAAATGTAGCCTCCAATGAACTCGTGAACGATTTTACAGTCAGCGGTCACGCAGCCGAAGGCGATGTTCACGTTCCCTTCAAACTCGATGGCCATCTGGGTAAAAAGGTGGCAGAAGGAAACATTAATGTGATTTGTCTTGGCCATAAAGATGACCTGCACTTCACGTAACGTTAGTCCAGAACTGCATGAGCTATGGACATTTCAGGATGCAACTGAATACAGTCTAACTTTGCTGGTCAGTAGTTATTTAATGTCATCTAAACATTCAACAACTACATATAACTAGAAAAATGAAAGGTTCTCTGGGCCACTTTATCACCGGCCTGTATTATTCTGCACAGATAATATGAATGTGACCTGTTTTATGTCCCAGTTCACATTCCACTGCTTCATGTTGTTGTAGCGCCAGGTCTTCACCACATCACCGACTCCCAGGTCGATGCGGATCAGGCGGTTGGGGGCGATGCCCAGCACCTCGTCCTTTCTGCTACCCTTAAACCTGTTGGGCAGAAAACAAGCATACATGTCACATTTATAAAGCTCAAACAAACCTGTTAAATTTTTTAATAATGTTCCATCATGCTTATAGTCGTTAATCAAATTCTTTCCTCCGTTATTCGTAAGGATCCAGATCCCAATGAAGAGATGATCATCAGTAGGCAATAATTTTACTATAAAGAGGGTAATTAGTGACGACATATTATTATCTCTTTAACTAACTGGGCACATATCAGTTATTCTTAGGGAAAAAATATAACCATAACCTCCTCAGCAACACCAGTGGAAAAAACGACCAAACAGGCGTGGGTTAGTATGAGGTTTCTTGTATGACAACCTTCAGTTAAAACTCAAGATTTCAGTGTATTTGCTCCAAAGTCTAAAATAAAGTACCATATGATGCAGATGCTCACTGCAAAAACGGATCTAAAAATAAGTAAAATGTTCTTAAAGTTAGTGATTTAATCCTTAATTTGAGCAGGTAAATAAGATTATCTGCCAACAGAATGAGTATTTCTACCCCTAAAATAAGATAATTAGACATTCTGCACTTAAAATAAGCAGATGGAGATGAATTGTTCCTATTTTAAGTGCAAAAATCTTATTCCATTGGCAAATCATCTTATTTACCTGCTCAAATCAAGCACAAATAAACTCATTTTAAAGAATATTTGAATTATTTCTAATTCCGTTTTTGCAACAGAAAAGCAACAATCTCTTTTTCTGCTGCCGAAATATACCGTTCAGTTACAATAATGCAATCTATAACCTTTATATACAAATTTTCTTTGTTACATATAGTTTGGGCTCAAATTTTATCCCACTTCTGACAGATTATGGGTCCTTGAAGTTGGTTTCTGATAGAAGATGAGGCCATATCTCACATCTGCTTTTATTTCAATTTCATAAAAAAAAATATATTAGACTATTTATACCCTTCAGAATAATCTGGAATTTTTTTTTATATCATTGCACCAAACCCTTCTTAGAATTGCTGCCCACCTTTTTGCTTTTTTCCACTAATATTATTATGATGTTTCTGTGGGGATGAGCTTTGAGGTTGAAAGGCCTAACCTATCTACCTCCATCGGGTTCTCTATCAGATTGAAGTCAGGACTCTGCCTGAGCCACTCCAAAATCTGTCTTTATGTCAAGAAAGGACAAAACCTTTTTACAGATACGTGCAGCAATCAGTGGGCAGCAACAGGTGGGGGAAGGGCACTGTGTTATTTTATGTTCCAAAGAGCTGGAGAAAACATATTCTGCGGCATCTCATTTTCATTTCTAAAACCTCGGTACATCCTGAAGTCTTTAAAAAAACACTCACTCCTATAATTATCTCAAATTTATCATTAGTTGACAAATATTAAAAGCTTTTAAAAACAACCCCAGAGCTTTTCCAAAATGGGTCATTGCACTGCAACTCTTCTAAATTCCCGTGGCAGCCAGCTGTGCTGCAGGGCTGACAAGCAGCATATGCATAAACAGAAAAAAGTGGAGATTTAGTTTCAGCTGTTATTGCAGCTTCCTTATCCTTTACTAGAACAGTGCTACTGCTGAGATTTGTCAGGGATTATGGGTAGTGAGTAGAGTTGGCTCTTTCCTGTCCTCTGGGTGTTTTATATTAGTCCTGCTGCACTGAATTTTTTTCTCTGGTGTGTTCTGCAGCTTCATATCTCTTACCTGACAACCACATACGAGAGTCCAAAATCAGGCAGGGCCTGCCAGATCTGCAGGAAGCGCATCAGTGCGTCCGTCAGAGAGAGCTGAGCTACATTCTGGTAGGCGTCCAGGATACGAGGGGTCAGCTGGAGGAGCAGGCACAGGCAAACATCTTACATATAAGCACATTTTAAAATTACAGACACATTACACTGCAGTAGTTATACCAATGCTTAAATGAAAAAGGCATTTGGCGTTTATAAAGAGGGGCAAGCACTCTTTCCTCCTGCACCTGTTTGGGCTTGTACTTCTTGTGGTAGCGTGGTGACACCAAACTGTGAGTATTGATGCTTTCGTCGCTGGCGGCTGCGTTATTACTGGAGCCAGAGTTGGTCTTTTGCATGGCCAGGAAGGAGCGGATGCTCTGGATCTCGCTCTGGAAGCTGCTGTCTGCCAGGCTCTTGCCTTTGGAAGCCAGCCGACATCCGGCCATCCACTGGGCGTACTGCTGCTCCTGCAAAGACGGGAGGACGGAGGTGAGTCAGGTGTGCCCGTGGGCACACTGCGTGGGTGAGACAGAGGGAAAAAAAAAAAAAGACAGGATGTCGCCCACTGGTGCTTGGCCTCACGTTTTCACAGCGCAGGTAGACCTCGTTCATGCCTTCAGGCGCGGGGATCAGCAGTCTGATAAGGAACTTCTGCGCCGTGACGTTAACGTCGGGGGCCACCTCGCAGCCTGGAGCGGGACAGTTATCAACGTGACACACTGAGATCTGATCATATTGGGTTAGCTGTTGGAAAAAACTCTGTTAAGAACACCAGTTTCCTCTTTCACCTGTTTGTTATTGAAGCGGGTGAAACATTGGTCTAAAGAGGAGGCCGTTTTCACTTATCCCACATGGTTTGGGTTTTATCATTAAATATATTAAAACAGTATTTAGTTTCAAAGTGAAATATTGTTTTCTGTACCTTTAAGGTTAATCTGTTGAATGGGTTCTCCGATGCTCTCCTCTTTGCTCTTGAAGTAAGAGATGGAAGTGTCCTGGAATTTGAACCAGTACTGCTTGTATCCCTTCAGAGTAAGCCTCTTAGGCCTGAAATGTACAATCCCACTGCTCAGTATCCTCAAAAATATGAATGTATACCGATAATGCACAATGCCAACAGAAAATTATATTTTGTCTATCAAAAGTATTTTCTCCTAGATGAGATCAAACTGACGTGAGTACAAATCTGACCTGAATATCTTCAAGTAGTCGTTGAGCTCTGGTGCGGTCATATTTTCCTGAATAAAAGATTGTGAAACATGAATCTCTGCTCATCTTGTGCATTTATGATACTTTTTCCTCTTATTAAATCAAAATAAAATGTGCCCACAAATTTATTTAAAAAAAAATACAGAACATTTCAGCAGCTCAAAGGTGCAGCTTCATTGCTGGACGTAATTAAGACCACGTATGCTACGTCTCGGATGAAACTCTTAGCTACCAGCATCTCTGAGGCGGAGCTGCTCTCTCCCTCCATCTTGACCTCCAGGGACATAAGCGCCGACTCCAGGTCATCCAGGGCCGCGCTGGAGCTCAGCGTCTGGGGCTCCGTCAGGGACACCTTATTGATGTGGTACTAGATGCATTTAGATGTGAGAGAGGACAGAAACAGACGCTCCATGTGAAAGCTGACGGCCATGGTCATAAAATTATGTTTTTCTGGATCCAAACATGAAGAAATCATGGCCATGGTAGCTTTTAATAAAGGTGAATACACGGAACAACTTCTGGTGCATTGCTTTTCTTTAATATAAAATAAAATACACCTTCAATTAATGCAAAATCGGGTCCACTTCATCATTTTGCTGATTTACCAGCAATAACCGGAACTTATAGCCCACCGTCTGACCCATTTTGCCTCTCACATATTTGTAAAGTTTATGCATTAATTCTTGTATGCTTTTCTTAAGAGCCTGCCAAATCCTTTCATCATCATTTAAGGCCAGGACTTTGACTAGACCAGGGGTCTGCAACCTGCGGCTCCAGGGCCACAAGCGGCTCTTTGCCCCCCCTACCGTAGCTCCAAAAAAACTTTAGCTAAATATGACAAAGAATATATTAATGTTTTTAAATACTGATCTAATAAATGCAGCTTTAGCTGTTTTTAATGGAATAATTGCACTGAACTTCTACCACAGAAGGACTATTTTTCTTGTCACTAGGATGGAAACTATATGCTTTTTTTTTTTTTACATCCTTTTCCACAAACGTACTATAGGTGGGGGGGAAAAAACGTAGCAACTTCTATTAACGGTTTTACGTTTGCCTTTATTGTAAAACCTAAAAAATAGAAATAAAATGGCAGCTCTTTAAAAATGACCCGGTATTTCCTAAAGTAGATATTGATCAAAAATGATAACTTGTCCTTCTTCGTCAGGTGGTAATATTTGGAGCTCTAAATGAGTTATCAAATCCAGTCCTGCCCATTTGCTTCATGCATTCTGCTTTTCTCTCTGCGCTTCTTCCTGTCCAACGACCAATGAGTAAAACCCACAAATTCTTTAAAAGATACATAAATCCTCCGTGAACAAGGGTTTTATATGTATTTGTTCCACAAAGCTTTAAATGGGAAACAATGTGCGTAACATGAGTCCGTACAGCGGTCCTCTTCAACGTCTTTGACCTTATTTGTACACAAGCATGGGGCTGTTACAGTTTCTGCTAAATTTGGAAGGTTTCACAAGAAAACGTTCCACTTCTGTCAGAGCGACACACACATCGCAGGGGGAGCAGCATTTTTAAAATTACCTGCAGAGCTCCAAAAAGCATCATCTCCTCCTCGGTGCAGTCGACGTCCTCCAGCAGGATGGCCCAGCGAGCCTGCTCATAAAGCTGGGTGAGACGCACAACGTCGTACTGCCGGGGTAAAGATTCAGGTGATGGATGAGTTCAAAGACGTCAGACACATTACAAACAGTGGGACTGCACAAAACAGCGCACACACACACACACACACACACACACACCTTAGGGTCCATATCGTAGAAAGCGTAATACTTGAAGCGAAGCCAGAGCCGGTCATTTTCTTGGATGCCTTGTTTCTTAAGACAACGTGATGAGTCCAGCCACCTGAGTGGGGGTGGGGGGGGGGGGGGAACACAGAGCGTATATGGGTTTGTCTTTAAATGAACATGTATATGACATCACTTATGCGTTCAAATGAAAGATTTCAAAAATAAAGGATGGATTTCAGAGTTGAATAGTGTGCCTGCCACTTTTTTTACACAATTTTGTCAGATTTTTTTCTTACATTTTTCTTCAGCTAACCTTGAAACAAAGTTTAAGAGGCAAAGAGGTGAAACATAATGTTTTCTTTATTGATTTCTGTATTGAAAATAACAGCTTTTTGGTGCTTCTCTTGCCCCTAAAGCTCTTTAAGTGACCCCAAATTAACCCTAAATATAAAGACGCATTTCGATGAATCAGAAAATCCTTGAAACGGTAATTGACTACATGCAGTTTTATAGTAAAAAGTGTCCATTTATCACACACAGTGTTCTCTTTATGGAAAAGCTGATTGAAAAACGCTTTTGATACCTCTTTACACCCTTTACCAGACTCAAAAGCTGCCACTCATCTTCAGATCTTCTTTCTAAAGGCCTCAGACGGCCCTGGCTTTGACACTCAGGTGCAAACCTAACTAGATATCTGAGGTTTAAAGACAAGTAATGATGCTCTAGCCATGCGCTGCTGATTTTGGTACACTGTTGATGGACATTTTTCAGTTTTAGTTCATTTATATTGCTTGAATTCTGCCAAAAAAATGAATATGCAGCCTTGTGTGCACAAATGTTCACAGAGATTACAAGCAAGTCGGGCTCCTTGGAAGGTGTCACTGCTTTGCACAGAACCGTATCAGTCAGAAGCGGACATACCTGCCGTTGATGTGGGCTTTGTCCACCACACTGGCCGGGCGGTACTGCTTGGCGATGACCTCGGGAGCCGGAGGAGGCTGAGTGATCGACAGCATCTTGTAGACGTCCTCCATCTGCTCCGAGTCAGCAAAATGGGCCGGCATGCCGTTGTACAGACAGGGCCGGGAAACTGGACAGGAAGCGGGAAAGGAAAGCGTGCTGTGAGATATGTTCAGGCTCAAAACAGGAAGCACAATGGTTTGAACATTTTGGGTCTTTTACTTATTTTCACCAAACAAGGTGTCTTGTCAATATGATTTCAGTGTGTAAAAAAAAAAAAAAAAAAAAAAAAAGGTGTGATGGGTGTACCCGAGGAAAGGGGCACCTCGGTCAGGTCGTAGATCTCCTCTGCCAAGTCTTTATCCTTCTTCTTCTTCTTCTCCTCCACAGGGCGGAGGAGGGAGAGCTCCTCAGGATGGCGGATGTCTGTGGAGATGTCATGTAGGAAGGGGAGACAGATGCTTATTAGCACCACAACGCTAATATAAATGCATATATTAGCTCTATATCAGCATATCTGTGAGTTCAAATGTCATCAGGTTAAATAATTTACCCTTTTCTTGTTAGCACCGAGATTGTTAGCAGGAAACAGTAACAGGACTGACTTCTACCATTCATTATCTTTATATTTAGCTCCTTACAAGATGGTTTACGAAGGGAGCTCGTATTAAAAACCTCGCCTGCTCGACATATTCAAGACAAGATATTCACGTGTAAAAACATAACCTTCTGACAAATTAATTATTTTGGGAAAATGAGGATAAACACAATTAAAAGTTAAAATAGAGTTTTTTCTTTCATCGTCGATTTCTCAGGATAACAATGCCGTGTTTTCCTGAATAACCTTCATGGTGAGGATATATTGCATAGAACTAAGCAGACGCTTGTTAAACTCTAATGTGGGGCTCTTGATTGGTTTCACATAATCGTTGCATATCAGCCGTTTCTCTTCTAGTGTCATTAATTATGGAAAATAAATAATCATGAACATGTTTAAAACTCACATATAAGTCAATTAAAGACCATATTTCCATAGACAATGTTTCTGACCCAATTTGAGCTGGTCAGTTCGTATTTTGAGCTCTGTCAAACCAAAATAATTATGAGAGATCTCCTATGGGTTGACCATTAACTGTCTAAATAGGGATGAAAAGCATCCTAACACGGGTACGTATTGACGTATGTGAATGCAAAAAATTGTGTGTAGGTGCCATGCTCCTCTGTTTAAACAATCAAATACGAGCATAAGCATTAGGGGACGTCCAGCCATCTTATCGTTCAGAAAAAGGACGACTCTGTGTCTCAAAGAAGTTCACATAAATTCATCAACAACAGCAAAAGACCATGAGAAGATAGATAAAACCGACAAAAGTATCAATATCCACAGTGAAAATGTCCAAAAGTAACATTAAAAGCCAGATAACAGTTTGCAAACGCATTCAACGACCTTAATGTTTCCAGATGTGTCCTGTGGTTGAATGAAACTAAAACCAAAGTGCTTTGCCCATCATGACCATTGCTATATTTGTAAGAAAAAGCTTCCAAGCCTGAGAGCACCGTCATCGTTGTGAAGTATGGGGGTGGCAGCATCATGTTGTGTGGGTGTTTTGCTGCAAGAAGAACTGGTGATCTTCCCAAATTAGATGTCGGCATGAGAAAAGAACATTATTTGGAAATAATGAAACCACATCATCGGACGATACAGCTTGGCCATGAATAGCAAGTGGGCGATGACTCAAATTAGATACAAGGTAATAAAGTCAATGTTTTTGAGTTACAACCACAAGGCCCTGGTCTCAATTCAGGGCTACTAACATGACTTAGTTACACTAGTTCTATCAGGATAAACTATTGGGAGACGCGTATAGAAGGTACACAAAATATTTAATGTAAGTAATAGAGTCCATCCTCAATGGACCACAATTATCCACCACCGATAATGCACAATGCAAGCAGAAAATCAAAGTTGTTTTTGATCACCAGATAAAAAAAAATGACTATAAATCATTAATTGGTAATATCCTGTTATGTTTATTCCACTTGTGTCAGTATTTACTACATTGCATCCATGACCTCAGGTCAGACAGTCAGACTTACAGAGCTACTGTTGCGAAATGGCCGGGCCAGTTTCCCTGTTAAAGGTGGAGTCTTAGGCGAGGCCTAGCAACTACCATGACTGAGCCTTTTGTTTGCAACAATAGTGATATGGGAGGAAACTGACAAAAAAAAACTTCCTGCATGCCCCTCAGAGCTGCTTTATTTGTGAAACCAACTTCACTATTCTGGTAAGCTTTAATAGGCGCCATGATGTTGCGCTGCGGTGACAAAGACCGGAGCGGTCCAGGTCCTGAAATGCTCTAAGGCAGAACTGACTTCAGATCAGAGGGTTGTGTGTTCAGAGCTCATCACAATGATGAAACTGTTCTATGGATACTAGCTCAATCCTGCCAATAATCAGAAACAATGGAGAAGCCAGTTTAATGCAAACAAGGAATCACAGGGTGGTAACCAAAATGGCTCTGCTACAAAATCGACACCTGCGAGGATGACTGTCCCACTTGGCTTGTCCATGTGGGACATTACTGTCCCACATGGACAAGCCAAATAGCTTTTAGGGAACCTGCTGTGAGAACCGTGCCAAAATGAAAACTATGATGAGTCAATGTGAAGTTTTCAAATTCAGTATGGTGGTGGTGCCATAATACTGAGGGTTGGTTTAATTTTCTGAGCAACTGGCGGATCACGCAATGTGGATGGAGTAATTTGGGTTTTAAATGCGTCAAATATAGTGGGTGTTTTGGTAACACTGTTCTCTTAGATAGGCCTTTTAAAGAATGTGTTTTATGTGTTTTATGTATGAACTGTTGCCAGGTGTCAAAGACAAATCTCCATCTCAGGAAATGTGATGGACCGTATAATGATGTTATCTTAAAAGAAAAAGGAGGGGTACCTCCAAATTCATTACATCCTTCAGAAATCAGCAGTGGACTGGACAGTGGCGCATGGGTGTGAGCGCTTTGGACCCTGGACCTTCTGGCTGTTACAGCTAGAAGGTCCAGGGTCCTGGGGGTCTTTCTGCATGGAGTTCACATGTTCTCCTGGCTCTCGCTCTCCCATTGACTGCAGGAGAGATACCCCTCTCCTCCAAACAATGGATGGATGGATGGATGGATGGATGGATGTATGGATGTATGTATGTATGTATGGATGGATGGATGGATGTATGGATGGATGGATGGATGGATGGATGGATGGATGGATAGACGGATGGATGGTTGAAGCCTGAACAAGTATCTGAAGCACTAATAAAAGCTTCTGGAGTGGTCTCAACCTCAACACTGTTGAAAATGTTTGGATTATGATGAAAGTATAATATGTTACTAGGAAAACTAACCAGTTCATCATAACTCTACCATTTGGAACTTGTTAAGGCAGATTCAGTCAAATCTTAGTGCTGGGGATGTATATATTGGAGCCTGTGTGTATGATTGTGACGCTGTCTGGCTTAGAAAATTAGGTGATTGCACATTCCTGTAATACGGAGATGATAAATGGACTAAACATATAGCACTTTTTTGTTGTTACTGAGCGCTAAAAGATAGAGTCACAATCACCCCGTTACACGTTCATAGGTTTGTACAAATTAGTAGACAACTCCAAGACAACTACCATTCCCCATCATACTGAATATCAATTCAACTTGAATGCAGAATAATTTGTATCAATCAGATCTACCAATGCCTGAACCCTGTATGTTTTTTGTTTTGTTTTACAAGCAGATTTCAATATATCCCTTTAGTTAATCCTTTCCAATCTGCTGAACCTTTTCTGGTGATTTCTGGTGAGGAAATGAGACCGAGCCAGGCTCAAATTAGAAAAAATGAAAGCACGAAGGAGATTTAGAAATCCTTTTTTTTTTTCTGACCAAAGTGACACGCCACAGCCACAAAAAGATCTGGTTAGGGTGACGAGACGGAGGGAAAACACAGACTGATTTAAATGTCAGCGCTTTGAGATAAAAATACCTGAGTGAGAAAAAAAAGACTGAAATTGAGGAAGAAATAAAAACCCACTGAGCATCCTGCAGATTCCCATCACGGTCTGGAAGACGGGGTTGGAGAAGCAGGCCTTCAGCTGGAGGGTTTTACCGTTGGGCAGGCCCAGTTTAATGGGCTTGTGTTGGGGCATGAACACCAGCCGGGCATCGGCGTGAATCCCGTATTTCTCCAGAGTCCAGGCTGTCCGCAGGAGCCACTGCTGCTTCTGCTCCCACCACAGAGCGTGGTCCGACCAGTCGCGCTTGATCTCTGTCACAGACGACACACAGCAGGAAAACGGCTACGTTAGCTACAGACGCCGACGCTTGAGTGCTTTAATGTGACAACAACAACGTCGGCACTGAAATCCCTGAAGTCTTAAACATCAGGCAGTGATATCTCGACAAACATGACAAGCAGCTTTTATAACAGGGCAGGTAGACTCAGTGCTGCTGGTGTCATCAAAATGGCTCCAGGCCGCGGCAGACATGCTGACAGCCACTTCCAAGACAAATAGATCAGCCTATGATCGCCTTTTAGCTTCATCAGTAAGAAAAGGATCTTGTTTACAGGAGCTACAGCTGCCGTTAACTCCGGACAGTTGCTATTTCTTCCCCATAGAAAGTGTTCCTGGCTCTATGTTAATGTGTCTATCTGTGTCTCCAGAGAAGTTGTTCCTGGCTCTATGTTAATGTGTCTATCTGTGTCTCCATAGAAAGTGTTCCTGGCTCTATGTTAATGTGTCTATCTGTGTCTCCAGAGAAGTTGTTCCTGGCTCTATGTTAATGTGTCTATCTTTGTCTCCATAGAAAGTGTTCCTGGCTCTATGTTAATGTGTCTATCTGTGTCTCCAAAGAAGGTGTTCCTGGCTCTATGTTAATGTGTCTATCTGTGTCTCCAGAGAAGGTGTTCTTGGCTCTATGTTAATGTGTCTATCTGTGTCTCCTTCCTTTCTGTCAACCGCCAGCCGTTGCAGCAGATGGACGCTCGTACTGAGCCCGGCCCTGCTTGAGGTTTCCTCCTGTTGAAGAAACACAGGTTCCTGTCCACTGTGGCGACACTTGTTTGCTCAGGAGGGGGGTTGGGATTGCTGCAGAAGTCGATGACTCTTTGCAACCAGTCAAGCTTCCTTGGATAGAAAACTTTTTACTGAGTGGCATTAAATTATCAACCGATTTTTCTCTTTATTTTAATATGTGTTGTATTTTAATTGGGTCGTATCAAACAGAACCTGAAGCTGAATATGTGCATCATCATAGGAGCGCACAGCCTTGGAATCTGGATTTAGATATCCTGAATCTTTGCAACCTTTTTTTTTACCAATAAACACTAAAGTGTTCAATGCAGAGGTTACCTACACACGCCACTGTTTAGTGCCTTTTCTACGAGTATTGCTGTAAACAAATACTCTGAGGGACAAGAAGATTACCACTTATTTCCCTCGCGGATCAGTGGCAACGAGCTCTGCCGTTTAAGGCCACATTTAGATCTGTTGACTTATACATAGTACACATTTAGTTATTTAGTAATTTAGTCAGGCAGAAACTGGACTACCACCTTACCAAATGTGTTTCATGGAAACTGTTGACTGTGGCATTTCAGTGAGTCTTCTTATGGAAGTGGAAATATTACAGCATTACAGACAAAAAATAGGAGCTTCCACATTTGAAGAACTACAGTACGTCTTTCCATTTGCAGATATTAATTCAGAGAGTTATTAGAAAAAAATAGTATTATTGAGAGACTCCCTGGTGTTGTGCCTGACTCCAGATCAATATGACATCTTTGTTAAAGTATTGACTTTCTGTTGTTCTTGAATTCAGGTTACCAAAGCTAACAGAGGTGAGACCGTATTATGGCAGATATGCTACCATACAGTTGAATCTTAACATTAATTGGATTTGTAGTGGAGCAGCACCCAAGATCACAGGGTTGTGTGTTTAAATAATGTCAGGAGTCCACGTCTATTTGTTATATAGTGTTAGTGATGAACCGCAGCAATGTTGCATCCAGAGTTGGCTTTTGAATGACTGGAAATGAACACTTTGCACTTGTATTGCACTTATGCTTATATAATATATTAAAATGTCTGCTATGCACAGGTTTTATAAGCCAGTGTGTAATTAGATGCAATACTGTGTGTGCTCTTTTACAGAGCTTTGCAAAAGTACTCATAACCCTCCATGTATTTTATTGGGATTTTATTTGATAGACTAAAAAAAAACAGTGCCGCTCAACTCTGAAGTGAAAAGGAAAAAAATATACTTGGTTTTCAATTTCATTTAATGAATAAAAATCTAAAAACGTCTCACTTGGATTTGTTTTCAGCCTCTCTTACTCTGATAAGCGAAATAATTCACAGTTCAACAAACTTGAGAAGCCTTCAGACTTTACCTAGTTAAAGAACCAACGCTGCACATCTGCCTGAACACACCATCCCCATTGTGAGAAGATGGATGCAAATAAATTCAGGGCCATCCTGGAAGAAGACTCGTTGGGGATGGGACAATAATTAAAAACCAAGCAGGAGAGTTACCTTCCAGCAGGACGTCCCATAGCATAATGATGCCACAGCCATGTTTCACCATTGGGACTGTGTGTTAATTTAAGTGGCAGTGGCAGGTTTTTGATTACGTGACGCCTGAAGGCAACTTTATTTAAGGGTTTCGGAGTTCAGGGGACTGAAAAGCAACAAAACCTGTCACAACTTTCATATTTTTTAACTGTAAAAATAAGTAAATAATTAAAACCATGTATCCTTTTCATTGCACTATCGCATAAAATAATAAAATCCATTAAAACATGTGGCAAAATGTTAAAAGGTTTTAAGGTTATGGATACATTTGCAAAGTCTCCTCTGTCAGCCAGTGTGACTGAGAGAGACAGCTGAATACAGAAAGCTCGACCCACGTGTCTTCTCCACCAGCTTGACGATAACCCCTCCCACGTGGAGGTCAGAGGCAACGCTGATGGTGACAGGAGGGGCATCAGAGCCCAGGTCCTCCACTGTGACTGACAGGTCCCACGCCGCCATGCTCTGAGACAGATACAGGAGAAGAGTGTGTGAGGGGAAAGCCAGAAGACAGGACTGTTCTCAAGAGAAACAAGAACAAAGAGAGGACGGGAAACAATCAAGCTTCAGTCGTATCTACAACAGGATGAGAACCCTTTAGATAACATTATAAAGAAGAATTATAGACATATTATCATTTCTGTTACAGAATTTTTTTAATGCAATAAATAAAACAAAATAGAAAGGGTAAAAAGCTGAGTTTTTATCATTGATCATAAAAAAAACTTGATGAAAGAAGGACTTTATCCCTGGTCGATATCGCCTGATTCTAAATAACACCAAGAGACCCAAACAAACACCCCGAGAGACATGTCAAGTTTGATCAGCATTTCCTGTTTCTGTCTTAAACTATCACCATGGATGCAGACTTCCGCTTTTCAAATGCATGCAGGAGGGGAATGAGCAACCCGCCATGGGCTTGGTCGCTCATTCGATGATGATACTGTCCCCCTCCGGCATGTAAATGGAAGCACATTTATAAAGGCTCTATGTGAAAAAAAAAATGTTTTCTTCAGGGAATAAAATAGGTGTAACTTTTTAAATGACAAACAAGTCTAACAGACAACTACAGACGATAGTGAAACTGCGTAAAGACGACTGGCTTCAAACTCTTTAAAGTTTAGGCAATATTTTCACGCCTTTATTATAAACTCTGACTTGTGCCAAGTTCATTTAGTCCTAAATGACCCCTATATGATTGTATTTTTTAAAGAAGCCTAGAAGAAGAAAAAAAAACGCCCAGTCCTCTGTTCTCCATTCTGAGGATTCTTCTTACACATTCACACACAGAGACACCCCCGTTAAAACACAGTACCGTCAGTCTCCTCCGTCCACGGCTTTAAGCGCTGGAACCTGTGGGACCCCTGCGTCTCTGTCAGTTCTCTGAGGAAGTTCCCCTGGTCTACTGTGAGAATACGCAGCAGTCTTACCTCTCTCTGGTAGGGCAGGTTGTGGTGTATGGTGTGTAGCGCTGCCCCTGCCTTTGCTGCTTGTGTCACCAGTGTCAAAAAGCTTGTTCCTTTTTTTTTTTTCATTGTCAGTTTCCGCCAGGCGGAAATGTGAACCAGGCTTAACTTCTGACTGTCAGTCTGTGTTGACTGATGCATATTAAGAAGCAGCTGTAAGTAAGTAAACTTTATTTACATAGCGCCTTTGGCAAGGATAAAAATCACAAAGCGCTTCACGATAAAAACAACCGTTAAAACAACACAAAATAAAAAAAGATAAAACAGCATAAATGCAACATCATAGCATAAAACTAGTTAAAAGCCAGTGGGAACAACTGGGTCTTCAACTGCTTCTTAAAAAAGTTAAGACAGCGTAAAGATAAAGGCAACGCATTACACAGTCTGGGGGCCACAGTTTTGAAAGACCGGTCCCCTCTGGTCCTGAAATTAGTTTGTGGAACCATTAGCAACCTTTGGCTGGAGGATCTCAAACCACGAGAAGGGGAACGTGGTTTGTAAAAGGTTGGTGATGTAAGCTGGAGCTTGGCCACTCAGAGCTCTAAAAATAAAGACTAAAACTTTTGAAATAAACTCTAAAATGTACCAGTAGCCAATGTAAAGAGATTAAAACTGGGTTAATGTGCTGTCTTTTTCTTGTTTTAACTGCAGACGGCCAAGATCTTTGTTATTCAAACATATAAAAAGGCTGTTACAATAATCAAGACAAGACGAAATAAAAGAATGAATGTGCTCGGATTCGTGATCTATCGGGTTGCCACGTTAGCAGTGAGTAATGTAAGGGTGTGGGACATTATTCTTTAATTTCAAAAGTGAGTTTTGTTTGGTTTGGTTGAAATATAACGTAAAGTTAGGTTTTGTTCTTTGTTAAAATTAATAAAATGCTTCATGTAAAACGAAAGTCCCTTGTTACGTGTGGCCAAGGACAAGCTTGTTATCTTCACTTTTTATTATTAATAAGTTTAAAAGTGAATAAACACTTATATGTATAAACAAATTTATCGGCTTGTCTAATTTGCTAATATTTAGGGCCATAATTCAAACCTACCGATTCAATAAAACAAAATTAAAATAACTGTAATTAGTCAAATACTTCAACTAGTTGTATTTATTGTATGCCAATGGCATGTGTAATTAGTTGTTTTGGCATTATTGTATTATTCAACAGTCGTGTGGTGCCGCATATAATGGGCTTATTTTATGCAGCAGCCTTAACTAGAGCTGTGTGAGCATAACGATATTTTACACCAGACTGTGGCACATGAAATATGACATAACTGAACAAACACTGAAATTATCCCATGTTTTTAATTACAATTAAAAGAAAGAGGAGATAAAAGGGAAAGAATGATAAAACATCTTCAGTCTGCTTTCTCACCTGCAAAGAGAGATGTAAAAAGAACAGCACAACCAATGGATATAGTATAACAGATACAATAAAGGAACACCTTGATACCATTGTTGAATTATATGTATTATTATTTAGTCTGACATGTATAATGTGGTAGCTGAAGTTCAAAAATATGGGCTTTCTGTATAGAAGTGAATCTCTAAGTACCTGGAACCCAGCACCTGTAGGTGTTTGTGAGAGTGCACTTGTGTATGTAAAGTTTATCCAAAAGAAAAATGCTCAATAGTGGTTGTGAAGAGCCAAAGACCCGTCCCCCCAGAGCACCGAGGCAGATGGCGGGGGACCCAAAACCCCAGGCGCCCAAGAGGGGCCAACACAGGAAATCTTGGCTCCACACTTAGCGGAGACTTGAGATGTTCTTGGGAGAGGGAGCGGTTCGGACCCGAACCTGACAAGTAAAAAAAAGAAAAAAAAAGACGACTGCGTACACACATTCGTACATAACACTCACATCCCAGGTCCCAGTTCCCAGGTCCGGGCACCGGTACCCCAAACAGGTACCAGGCCCCCGGACCCAGTAGGTCATCCCTGAAACGTAGGATATTTTCTAAAATATTTACTCATAAATAAATAATGCTTAGCTTTCTGTATGTTAGTTCTATTTTTTTGTTTAATTAGATTCATTTATTTAAATCACCGTATTTATAGAAATCTATTTCACAAATTCCCTATTTTTTTCAGAAGGCAGCATTTTCACTCCTGATTTGCATGATACAGTTTACTGATTTCACAAAAAATGTTTACTTCACATAACAACGGATTTATGATATTCACTGACACCCATCTTACTCTAAACAGCTCACTGTTTAGATTGCGGTTGTAATTAAAAGCTTTTGTGCTTCAGAACATCCACAAATTCTCAATAATCCCCCTACAACACAGTATTTTTTGTTCCAACGTATTTTAAACGGCAATTGTGTCACTTTAAAGTCGAATTTCCGACAGCCGTGAAGCTCACACTGAATTTGTGACCGTTAGCTTGGGCTCTACCATTTTTCGCTCTCCTCGAGGGTGTAACTCTGTGTGAAAGGCAATGTAACACAGGCCTGTTAATATTAGATATAATTTAGATATAATTCTTATCGTATATTATGACTATCTGAATTAGAATAATACAACATTTATCGATATTAATCAATTGATGAGGGATCAGGGGCCACCCTCAGATGTAGCAAATGGTATGATCCACACGACAACTTCCCAAACAAAAATGGCACATGAGAATTTGCTGTGAGAGGTGTGTTTGAATCGAAAGTGAAAGCTAACGACAGCGTGTGGCCGACAGTTCAACTTTGAAACACAACTCAGTCTGCCGTCTGCTCTGTGTTAGCCAAAAACATGGCACTGCTTATCACATCAGCTCGGGTTTCACACATCAGAGCCCCGCCGCGCAGCGCGCTGTCCCGTGTCCGGGCTGACTTCCAGAGAGCAGGTGTCAGGTTCAGGCACTTGCTCCCCCCGGGTAGCCCCCAGCTCGGCAGGACTCCAGTGACGAGTCCCGTACGAAGCCATATTAACGCCGCGGTCCGCGCTGACAGGTTCTCCACCGCTGCAGCGGCGCTTCGCAAGTCCAGCCAGGCTAGCGGTTCATTTTCACCCGGGGGGAGGAGAGGCTGGCTGGGCAGGTTTGCCCTCGGTGCCGCCCTCGGAGCGGGCACCGCCGCCCTGGTGCAGGCCCTCCACACCGGAGTTATGACCGCCATGGCTCTAAAAATTAACCTGGACTCTGCAGAGGGTGACTGGAAGGAAGCCAAGGGTGAGAATGTCCGGCAGGGAATATTCACTTAAGATTTTATAAACACTACAAACATGTCCTTCAACCACTCTTACATTTGACCCCACTTTAGTGACTTTTAACTCATTTAACATATTTGTTAAATGCGTTTTTCAGTAAACTGTAAGCGTATTTGTACCTCTTAAACTTTTCCCACATGCTTTCTACCCAGTACAACTACAAATAAATGTATTTTATTCTAATTTTATTTGATAGGTCAACACAAGTTGTGTATAATTATGTCTAAGGTTCTGGAAAGTGTGGCGTGCATTTGTATTCAGCCTCCATTAATGCGCCGCGTCTGAAAACAATCAATTCTATTTATTTATGTGTATTTATGTAGTACCAACTCACAACAAATGTCCCCTAAAGGCACCTTACAAAAATCAATGTATAGTCAAATTAGTCCAACTGTGTAGTCAGTTTCAAAATTAATTGCATTCATTTCATTTTAGTCAGTGCAGTCAAGTTCAGTTTGTTATTAAAATTGGTGAAAAAACTTTCTATCTAAACTGACTCAGCCAATTGCTTAGAGTTACTGACTTTGCAGCAATCCCTCCTCCTGAGCAGGCATGCAGCAACAGTAGAAAGGAAAACTCCCTTTAAAAACATAGTCAAGTAAGTGCAACGTCTTCAGAACGAAAACAAGAAGTTGTCGGCAGCAATAGCCAAGCGGACGGCCCCATCCTGGAAGGTGTCTCTGCTAAACTCTAGCAGAGGTGTGACAAAAAACAGAGCAAATGTAAAATGAATGGCAACAATAAGAGCAGATGATGTGAAGTCGGAGAAAGTAGCAGAGTGAGCAAAAAAAAGCAGTCAGCATGTTCTCCAGCAGCCTATGGCAGCATAACTAGCCAGTTTCTATTTTCCAGCACTATATTTCTACCTTTATATGGTTGTTTGGACCCAGCTGTTAAGTGTTTTCCAAGACTTTCAGTGTTAGCTTTCCAACTCTCTCATGCAGGGTTTGTTAAGCAGGCCAAAAATATATATATATTTTGGTTTATCCAAACAGGACTCAGCAGAGCTTTGTTTGTACAATGTCCATTTTCCCTACCTGAGCTGCTACTCCTCCAGACTTGCTACGGTCCTTTAAGCTCCTCTGATTAATGCTTTCCTAACCCAGTCTGTCAGTTTAGTTTAGTTTAGTTTAGGTGCACCACACCCTTTCTTTTTCAGATGATGTATTAAACAGTATTCAATGAGATGTTCATAGCATCTTGTTGTGGCCATTTATGATATATTTTGTGGATTGTAATTTCTAACAATTTAGTTTTCTTCTTTGGGTAGTTGGAATATATTTAAGTTAGTTTAGATTAGAACCAAAATTTGTAATTAATTTTTATAATTGAAAATGTTTAGATTACGTTGTTAATTGTTAGACCCTCCCATTAATTTGAGTAATTAAGAACACACTGGGGCTTGGGGCAGAGCTATTGTTTGGTAAATATCTGGTGTGTTGACGGGAGGTTTTGTAAATGATTTTTTGACCACTTTTAGAGCTTCAAACAGCAAATTGAGATTATTTTTCGTTTTCAACAAGTTGTAAGGCATTTTTTAGTCATTATTTTGTCTATATTTTTTCAAGAAATAAATCCCATATTTTTACAAATCAATGAAGTCGGAAGTGCGTGCAAATCAAACCACCTGTTACCACCCACGGCCTATGTTGGAATTTTGTTTTTTTGGAACATGGAAGGCCGCAACACATCTCATCTAAATATCTCCACAATTTTATCCTATGAGATGTTTTTAGGGATTTTTCGCAGCTCTAGTGGCTTTGCTTTTTATGACAGTAGGCTGACAGGAAGAGGGGGAGAGACATGCGGCAAATGACAGCGGGTCGGATTCGAACCCTGGTCAACCGCGTCGACGACTAAAGGCCTCCATAAGGGCGCCACGAGCGCACCCCTTCATAGCTTATTTTTTAATAATGAAAAACCTGCTTTAAATATCTCCACAATTTTATCCTTGGCTTGTCTGCTGTGTTTTTCCTGGTCTTTATGATGTGTTTTGTTCCCTAATGTTCCACGATTAACATCTAAGGCCTTCACAGAACAGCTGTATTTATGCTTAAATTACCTTCTGGAGGAATTCATGTACTTTTTAGGTGACTTTTGAAAGCTATGGTTTGCACTAGTATTCTACCTCATAACTATGCACTACTTTGTGTCGGTGTAGCATCCAAAACCCCTATAAAACACATTGACGTTTATGGTGGTTATTGTAAAAAATATGGTAATGTAGATATGAATACTTCTTGTTAGCAGATTATTTATACCTGCGCCCCTTTCCTTTTCGTTTTCCCCAGACTTCCTGCTGTCCCTGTCTGTGACGGACAGGCGTGGCTACCACAGGACCCCTGGCTCCGTGTCGCTGGATGACGTCCCAGTGTGGACTCCCACAGCAGGTCAGACATGCCACACGATTCACCTTTTGCACCAAAAACGGGTAGCTCTCAGACACACCTTCAGAACAGGGGCAATATGGTGTCTGTGGGGGAACAAAAACAAGGAATTCAGACCAAAGCGTTGCTGTTCCACTCTATATAGAACACAACTGAATGGTTTAAATCTGAAAAAGAAGGATTTAAACGAATGACTAAGATGCTTTTATACCTGAACGGGGGGCTATGATGACGAAAGGCAAGGCAAGGCAAGGCAAATTTATTTATATAGCACAATTCAGTACAGAGACAATGCAAAGTGCTTTACATGATTAAAATATAGGAATAAAAGCAAGTAGGGATAGAGTGTAGAAACAAAAAAAGAACATTTGAAAACAGTAAAACAGTTTAACTTGAACATTCAAAGGCAATTTTAAACAAATGTGTTTTCAATCTTGATTTAAAGGAACTCAGGCTTTCAGCACTTTTACAGTTTTCTGGAAGTTTGTTCCAGATAAGTGGAGCATAGGAACTAAATGCTGCTTCTCCGAAAGCATGTACCATTTGAACCGACTGCATAGAGTTACACTTTAATATGTGATTGGAAACATCCAGTGGTGGTTCTACACCAAATTTAGCAGGGGTTGGGAGGGCAGTGTTTTTTTCATGGGGGCACAGAACAAAAGATTGGGAAAAACACTAAAAAGGACAATATCTCATCGTTTAATATATTAAGTTAGCCAAAGAGCCAATCGTGGCTCTTGAACTGCCGGTTGCAGACCCCTGATCCTATCTAAATATGGCTGGAGCTAAACGTGAAACAGCTTAATTTTTTAAATTATTGTTAGAGTCAAACTGTGAAGGTAAAAAATACAATTGGTCCAATTGACCAATCAGTTATGGTATCTTGGTCAGCATATTATTGTAAGAAATTTGTTTAATATCATGTCTGTTTAGTACAGGGGGCGGTACCAGTTCTACAGGGGCACTGGCCCCTGTTTGCCCCTATCTAGAACCGCCCCTGGAAACATCTGTTAGTCACTTCCTGGATCTCCTGCTCACCCCCAGGCAGGCAGACCAGGAGCCACTCCCTCCCTTCCCCTGGTGGATGGGGACCTCGGCACACAGTTCTTTGAGCCAAGCTTGGGGTTGTTTCACAGATGCCAGGCTGATGTTCTTCTTATATTAGGACAGATGTCAGGCTGTTAATGTCGTCTAGGTCACACTGAGGGATGTTCCAGCCAAAAAGGGAGATTTGTTGAAGCAGAGTCCAGGGAAAGTTTATTTATTTATTTATTTTTTTTATTTTTTTTTATCAGGGGTTTATAGGAACAAACGTGGTGCATGATCTTCTTAATCAATGAACACCACATCATTAAATGAAACACCAACTTAACTTAAGAATGACACAATCATCATTAGTAAGTAAAGCTAGAACCACTCATGAAATAATTCAAACCTTTTAGCGTTCTCAGAAACGATTCTCTCCCGTTCCTCACACTGTTGTAAAGTCTGGAAAGGTATGGATATCCTTTTTTATTATTTACCGGACCCGGACGTGTATGGAAGATAGAAAATGGTCAGATTTTCCAGACTGTTTTTTATTCTCATTATAAAGCACAAAACTCTACTGATGGTTAGCGTGTATTTATCTTAAAACTACATGCTTCATTTTTGATTTATTCTGTCACATGTTAGTTTTAAGATTTTTACAAAATTACCAGAGGTGGGTGAGTAGCCATAAATTGCAGAAATTGAGTAGAAATATTTCCACATGCTGTATTTTTTTACCCTAGTAGAATTAAAAAGCAGTCACTCTACTCTGAATAAAGACATTTAAGTTTTGAACAGTGTCGTATTGTATAACATTGTGTGACAACCTATTGAACCTCTTTTTATTTTATGGAAATAGATGACGGGCTCTGATGTTAACGCATCAGAACCCCATTTATCTCATCCTCCATTAGTGGTTAGCCTTTCTCTGGCAAAGTTTGTCTTTACAGTGCAGTGAAATGTGTTTGAGCGCTGCCTCCCTGTCAGGTCTCGTGTTCGCACGCTGAAGATCAGAACGATTGTGGCTAAGGGCAATGTGAAAGAAGACATTTTGAAAATGACCCGAGGAAAGAATAAAACGGATGAATTGTCCCATTTTTGAGGCATCCCCGTCCATCCTTGGTCGATCCCGGTGCTAAATCGTCCTCTCAGGCTGCGAGCAGCCTCGGGTTTTGGTGACTGTGCTGATTTTGCATGTGGCCTTTTTGAAGCTCATATTTAAGTAGGTTTGTGAAATTGCATGATAACAGGACTTAAACATCCCACTAGAGGGAGCTCACACACTTCCAGCGGCACGGTTAAAGCTGCCCGCTGACCCGTGTTCTTTGTACAGATTTCTGCTGTGAGTGAAGCTGAACCCGGCTGTGTTTGTCCCCGTCCCCAGGTGCTTCTGAGCCGAGCCGCTACCAGAGGAACGAAAAGTTAGACCAGAAGATTTCAGTGTACAGTGGTGACATCACTAAGCTGGAGATAGATGCCATTGTCAATGCAGGTATGGGTGTCTTATCTCTTTTGTTGTGGCTGGGTCCATGCACACCCCCAAATGAATAAAATAATAATTAACATTCCTTTCTTCCTTGTCTAAGAAGAATTAACGTTTCTAAAACCAGAAGAGGGGAAAAACATTAAAAGGCATTATGAATTTAAAAGGTTCCAGCAGTGTTTAGCCTGGCTGTGCATTGATGTGCGTATGCATAAATTTTGCAGGAAACATCTGTGAGCGACGTCTGAGCTGTAATTATGTGCATAATGTATTTTCACTGTGTTGGTGGGACAGCCAGAGGCTTTCAAGTGATTATCAGCAGAGTGTTCAAGATAGTCTTTCAACTAATTTGAGTACCCTGCTAAAAGAAAGTGAGAACAAGAGAAGAGCTATGTAGCGCCGTTGAAAATACGAATTTTCAACATGAATATGACGGAGGACTGTTTGGCTTGGAATGAATGGCTGAGGTTTATGTTTCCAAACTCTGCATGCCAGTGAAACATTGTTACCAATAAGATAAATCCTCTCTGCTTCCGCTGCACTGATCAGATTCTGATGTTAATTGCAGAGACACAAAGCTACAGAGGAGTGATTTGAAAGAGGGGAAAATAGAAAATCCTTTATTTAATCTCCACATCTTTTGAATGCTCAATAGAAAGGGTTTGCATATTTAATGTTTTACAATATCTTAACGGTTATGAAAAAGTAGATTAAGAAACAGCAGCTCACGGAGCGTGTGCATTAATTCTCAATGCCAAAGACTTTTGAACGGATCGATTTGAAATACTAGAAGAGACAAATTGATGGGACTAAAAAAAAATGCATTCAAGTCCTAAGATTAAAAGAGATGTGTATCATTTTCCCAAATCCTTACAGCTTCCGCATTCCTTTTTTTTTTTTTTTTTTTTCTTAACTCCACAAGAAGCAGATTGGCTACATGTGCCAAGGCAGATTTGCTCTATGACAAGGATATCTCATATGAAATCCTAGTTGGATGATTGACTTTAATAACTCAGGACTACATCCAGAATCAAAGTGTTTGTATGACCTTCAATCAGTGGGATTTATTGTGTGTGTGCGTGTGTGTGGGTGGGTGAGCATATGTGTGGAAATATGTGTGCTTGGGTTGACTGGTCGTGTGTGTGTGAGTGAGTTTGTCACCTGGAGGTGCTCGGTTCTTAGAGTGGTGAGAACGGTAGCAGGCCTGTAAAACACAGCGCCCCAGAGCGGCGAAGGACTGGTGGACTTGGATCCACAGGGTCGCAGCAGAAAGCCAAAGGCGTCTCCCTCGGGCAGCTATTTGTCCCCCCGCAGAGTTAGGTCGTCAGTGAGGCAACGGAGTAGCTGGCCAAAGAGGCACAGGGTGAGGCGTTGAGCCATCTCCCGCCCCCCCAGCCTGCTCAACACACCAGATACCAGGGTAGCCCCCCCGTGGTCCACGGTTGGCTCAACATATTCCCAAGAGTCCACCATTCTAAGACATGGCCTGAGCACCAACAACAATACACCAAGGTGGGAGGCCCCCGCCCCCCTCAATGCAGTCTGGGAGAACCAAGCAATGCAAGTATAGAGGAGATTTAGTTTATTTCAGAGGGAACCATCCTTTTCATTGCAGACATTCTTCCCATGAGTGAGAAATGGAGAATTCTCCACAGTGTGAGGTTGTCTTGTATCAGTTTGAGTAATGGGATATAATTTGATTGTGTTAGTCAATTCAGCATGTTAGAAATATTTATGGCCAGGTCTCTGATGTTTCCGTATCTGTAGAGGAATAGTTTGAGTAGAATATATTATATTAGAGGAGAAATGAAGGGCTGAAAGAGTAGTCTGAAACTGTTGAAAACGTATTTATTAGTGTTTTTGTCTCTTTAAGAGAGGGGCTTGTGTTTTCCAGAGAGAACAACACATCATCAGCATATAGACACATTGTGTGGATTCTGGTGGCTGTTTGAATTCCAGAAATATTTCCGCTTTGACAAATTGCAGCTGCCAGTGGTTCAGTGGACAGCCCTGTCTGGTCCCCCTATTATTAAAGGTTGAAACTGGGAAATCCAGTTATTTTTCCTTTTAAAGCATTGTATGTGCCATGTAATAATCTGATCTATGATGAACAAGTATGTCCAAATTAATGCAAGGTAGCTAACTTTTTTTTCTTTAATTAATCTTGTCAAAATTCCTCTCTGCATCCAATGAAACAAACATTTGTATATTGGATGTTGCAGTAGTCTGTTAGATTGATGAGTCATCTTGTATTATTTATAGCATACTGAGTTGTGATTAAATCCCATCTGGGCAAGCTGTATTATACGAGAGATTATCTTTTCAAGCCTTGTGGCCAACGTCTTGCAGATGATTTTAACTTAACCACAGTGTGGGATCTTTATCCAGCACCAAGATAAGACTTATGTCGGCACTATTCATGCTGAAGAGAGTATCGAGGTTACCTAAATCTCTGTGACCATCTGTTGGAAGGTGGGGGCCATCAAGTTGTTGCCTTGGCAGCAATCAGGTGGCAAATGAGCTAATATTTAAAGCCGACGACAAAAAAAAAAAATTCTCCATTTATTTGCTAAATGTACAATTGCAAAAAATAACATTTTTGAAGTGGAAAACATGGAAGACACATTCCTAGGATTGACTCAGATCATCAGAGATTTAGCAAAAAAACAACAAAAAACCTCAAAACAAACGTAGGAACTACTTTCTGACTGTTTGGGTTTCAATTGGGTTGTTAACAGTTCATGATGGTACAATTTGAAAGTGGAAGCGGTATGGTTTGTTTTGATGAGTTGCTTGAAATCTCCTTTCTTTCAGAAGAATATGGCAGAACAGCTTAGTGAAACTAAAATGTTGATGTTTGCCTGTAATGCATTGCAGTCATGCAAACTATGAAGCACGGGGGTGAAGGGTGCTGTTTTCAGCTTGCTTTACAGGATCTGGGTACCTCGCTGTCATCGAGTTGAGGATGAACTTCTCTGTATGTCAAAGTAGTCTAGAGATCAAAGTTTGATCCAGTAAGAAGTCTGGGACCCCCCCTGATTGAAATACTGTACAGTAGGAGTACTGTGCTGACACAAATGTCTACAAACCTCAACGAAGAAAAGAAATGTCAAGTAGAATGAATCAAAAGTCCTCCACAATGATTTAAGTCTAATAAACGAATACTGAGAACGACTTGGTAATCGCTGCTAAAGGGGCTTCTACAATCCGCGGATTCATGCGTTGTGCTTAGTTTTATTTCCATGAAGGTCTTGACTTTGAAAATCAATGGAAAGGCCAGCGGTGATTTATTTATGTTTTAAGGTTTCAAGGTTTTCTTTTAGGTCAAATATCATATATTAAATACCATGTTTAACCTTTAAGCTGCTAATGAAGAGAACTAAACTGGCATTATCATTTTCATCTGTCTATTTTCAAATCCATTATGCGTGTCTGGCATTTGCTTTAGTTTCTGAAGCTTACTGTTGTCACCAGCTCGTCGACAGGGTTCTGACGGTAGTATTTTCTAATTCTACATATGTATGGAAGAAAATACGAGTATCTGAACATAATTGTAGTTCCTTCCTTGTAGTCTACCCTTGTTCCTGTCTTGTACCTTCCTTGCTTCCTTCCTTGCTTCCATCCCATCTTTTCTTCCTGTACCCTTTCTTTTCTTCCCTGTGTGTGCCCTTTTTTGTCCTTTCTCTTTTCCTTTCTTTATTTCCTTCATCACTTCCATCTTTTGTCCTTCCTGTTTTCCTTCCTAACTTGTTTCCTTCCTTATTCCCCTCCATCCCTCCACTTCCTGGTTTTTGCAGATTCCACAATTAGAGGCTGTTTTCTTTACAAATACGTTCGTCATATTCTTAGTCAACTAACGTATTTTATATTTTAAAAGGAACATAAAAGCCTTTTTTGACAAAAAAAATGTGGTGGACCTCTGTTTTCAGCTTATAAACCAAACAAGCTAAATAGGCTATGGGAAGCTTGACAACCCTAAAACGGCTATAAATTTAAAGTGGAAAACTGAACCTTTTCACTGTAGTTCTCTGGTGTTTTGAGCAAAAAATGGGTTTGTCTCCATCACACAAGCTGTGATTTTGAACTTCACCAAATGGAAATAGAAGCACATTCTGAATTAGAAACGGCAGGAATATGCGTAGTTTTTGCAACATTTTCCTCATATGTCAGTTTTGCAACATCAACGTTTAAGCTACAATATTTATTTTCCCTCATTAGCTTTAGTTTGAAGAGACATAACAGTACGACTAAAGCCCTGATGATAACCATTAGATGGAGCCAAATACTGGCTTATTACACCCGTAGCCGCTCCTCTAAGGCACTTTTAGTATTCCGAGGAAATTTAATCTGCGTTTTTGGCACGGCCGTTGTTTCAGGGGAGAGCGGGGCAGACGAGCCTAAACAACGCCTGATGATGATGAGGCTTCAGCTGAAAATGATAGATATTTATTGGCAGCTGACTGTCGGCAGGCGGATGCTGTGCCAGCATCTAATAAACACGCTGATCGTTGACCGCCGTTTATAAAGTTATTGCTTTTTGTTTGCGCGTACTCGCCTGGCTCTGCCTACAAATATTTAGGTAATTATGAGTGTTTACACAGCAAGTAACAGCCCGCGCGAGTCTGGGGAGGCGAGTTTGTATTGGGTTGTGTATTTTTACTGTTTTTTTTTTTTTAACAGAGTCTCAGGATGCAGAGTTGCATGGAATTAACAAGACGGCACAGCTAGTAAAGTGTCGCTTTGCAGAGAGGACGAAACAAGGTGAGGGGAGAGACGCGGGGGAAAGGGGGGGGGGACTCAACAACACCGGAGGAATCATGACTTGGAGATGAAGCGTGAGAGAGAGTCAGCGCTCTCCGACTGAAAAAAAAAAAAAAAACCCAGAGAGAGGAGTCAGGGAGAGAGCAAAGAAGAAGATAAAAGGGAGACGGGGAGAGGGCACAGGCTAGTATTTAAATCTCGCTCTGCATTGCCATGGCAACAAGCAGGTACAGGTTTGCCCGAAAAGGGCTTTGGGCGCAAGAGTCTGAGCATCCTTTCCTCTCTGCCTGCCTGCCCGTCCGGCGACTTTCCATGTGGCTGTTTTGTTGGCTAAGAGGGCGACCTTTTCTTCAGTGACTAACGGATTGACTAAGAGGCTTTGGGTGACAGTCGCACTTTAGGTAATACGACATTGAAATGAGAGGGTGCAGCGAATAGAGATGGAGTCAGGGTTTATTTTTTTGTGTTGCAAATCTTAATGGCAAAGCTCTTGCTTAAAAAGCCTCCAGGACGGTGCCTTTGGTTTCTGACATGTTGGAGGGGAGTGTTGTGAATTTTCTTTGGCTCCTCCGAAAGGCCTTGAAGCATCATTTAGCCCCTTAAGGCAGCAAGCATTCAGTTGAAACCAACTGTGGCCAATTATGTGTAACAGTGACAGACTGGTGGGAAGGTTGAGGAAAAAGGAGGCTTCCAGGGCCTGCTGGTAGAGAGACATTGACACATAGATACATAAGCGGGCACGTAATAAATACATGCATGCCGACTGATTTGGACAAAAGGAAAACCAAAGAGCAAGGAACTAACTGAGGAAGCATAGGCTAGCGTCTTTAGACTTAGACTTAGACTAACTTTATTGTCATTTTGTATGCACAGAGTGCGTACAGAACGAAATTTCATTTGTATACAACTTGAGAATTTCAGTGAATTGCAGTGGATTTCAGAATAAAGTAACTTTGCAGGATAGTTTCAGGATAAAGTGCAGCAGTGATTTCACAGTACAGCAATTGAAATGTAAACAATGCAGGACACATGTGATACAGAGTCCAGTATTAGCTTCAGCAGTTCAACAGTCTGATGGCAGCAGGGAAAAAGCTTTTACAGAACCTGGTGGACTTGCAGCGAATGCTGCAGAACCTCTTCCCAGAAGGAAGCAGGGAGAACAGTTTGTGGTGGGGGTGTGTGGGGTCTCTGATGATGATACGGGCTCGGGACACATAGCGCTGTGATGGAAGTTCTTTAATGGAGGGAGGAGGAGCCCCAATAATCCCTTCTGCTGTCCTCACCACTCTCCTCACGTTCTTCCAGTCAGCGACACTGCAGCCTCCACACCACACAGAGAGACAGCTGGTCAGAATGCTCTCTATGGTGCTTCTGTAGAAGGTCTTGAAGATGAGCGGGGGCAGGCCTGGCTCTCCTCATCCTCCGCAGGAAGTACAGTCTTTTCTGTGCCCTCTTCACCAGTGACGTGGTGTTCACAGACCAGGTGAGGTTGTCCGTGATGTGCACCCCCAGGAACTTGGTGCTGCTGACCACCTCCACAGCTTTTAGATTTAGATTAAAAGCCTGTTGTTTTGAAGCCACAAACCTTTCGTATCTGTTTGGTTAAAATACTTGGAAGATTGTTTGGGTTAAAAACCTCTCTGTGACAAGCGAGAGGCTGTGCTGGGGCTTCCTTCAGCTGTACGGACAAGCACCCCCCCCTCCTCCACCTGTTGCTGGGCGCTGTCAGTCAGCTGTGTACGAAGGGCAGAAATGTACAAAGTTGGCTCTTAGGAATGCTTTTTTTTTTCTGTGTCTAATTACATTTATGGCTTGGCAAACAGAGGAGTGTGACCCGTCGCTCATTTTAAAGGTAAATCAGGTAAGTAAACGGTATGAGAGTTACTGCATCCAGCTGTGCTAAGAGCCGCCGGGTGCAGGCTAAACGTCAGCTTTCAGGCTTCCTCCTATACAAACAGCAGAGCTGCATAAAAGGAGCAAAAAAAAAAAAAAAAGACCTTTTTCCCAATAGGCAAAGTCACAGTAAAATGACTACAACATTTAACCACTGGTTATTGCTTCTTTTGTCTTCCACCACTGTCTATATCTGTTTTTAATTACGATAGTTAATTAAAACAGTCCGCTGGTTACTTTAAATTTAATTTCAAGACGCGAGATTTAAATAGAATTTCAACTCTATTTCCTCCTGGAAATTATCTCCAGGTCTATCTCAATATTAGATGGACCTCTCCCCCCTCCTCCTCAGGTAGGCTGGGAGGGCACTGTTTGTCGTTTGCTTCCCTCTCTATAAAGACTGGATTTACAGTAACTCTCTTCTTCCCCCTCCCTCCCTCCCGTCTTCCCTCCTTCCCTCCCTCCCTCCCTCATTCCACACTTTTACAGCCCCTGGCTTCTGCCCACTCCTATAAAACACTACAAACATAAAAACCCACAAGCACTTAAGAGCTGTCCTGGTAAGGAGGGTGGAGGGGACGTTTGGGTGGGAGGAGACGGTGGGCAGAAACATCCTCCTCTTTACACCCCTCAATCACTCCGTCTGGAGAAGGAGATGGAGATGGAGGGGAGGATATATTGTCTCTGATGGGCTAGCTGATTAAGATGGATTGCGCAATGAAACGTCGTCGGCGAAATGAGTTCGTGGAGCGCGCGTGTGTGAGTGCTTGCACTTACTTTCACGTCTCTCCAACTAACTCTGCATTAAAACCTTTTTTCAAACTGATTAAATGCAAATTTGCTCGGCTCTACTGAGCCAGATTTTCACCTACAAAGATCCTGTTCTTCGCTTACCTTTTTTTATTGCTTGCTTATAGTCGGCTTTTGAGCTGGTCAGGTTTTGACATTTAAATTACGTTGAAGTTTTCTCTCTGCAGGACAGCTTAGCCACGGTGTAATTGAAAATGATTTAAAAACAGATAAAGTGGCTCCTCTCTGCAGTTCGATGTGATGTCCTCCTTCAGTGGACGAAAATGCAGCAGCAGAGTAGGCTGATAAATCTTTCAAGCCAGGCTATAAAAAAAAAAAAAAAAAAAAAAAAAAACTGTCCTTAAAATTAAGCCATGCACTGTCAAGTGATAAATAATATTTCAGCCCTATCTCAGTCTTTAGAGCACTTGTCACCGTTGCAATTTAGAGCCTGTGGGAGTGTTTTGTGACTTCATACGGCACTTTACGTCATATTTGTGTGCACATCAACGGGTCTGTGCGTTTTCAGTCCGTTGTCTCGCGAAGTGGTCTTATTTTTTATTTTTTTTTCTCGGTGCAGGTATGCTGTCATATGTATGTGTGTGCAGGAGATAGGGTCTCTCCTCTGCTGGTCAGAGATAAAGCTGTTGGTTGGCACTGGAAACCCTCTCAGCGTGGCAACAGCTGAGAGATACAAGATTAGAGCCGGACCGCCGGTGACAGACAGGATGAGAGCTGGAGTGTCTCTGGACTGTGCTGTGACCACCCTCGCTGATAAGAAACCACCGAAAACACAGATGGACGGACGACGAGGTGATGAGCGGCAGAGCCGGTGTGCTGATGGACAGTAAGGGGGGAGGACGGAGTCTGAAAGTAAAGCAGCAGGACAGCAACAGGGCTCAATATCTCGCCCTGAAATTCCTCTGAATTCGTCGTTAGTCAGTTGCAGGTGGCAGTTCCTAGAAAAAAAATAAATGGCCATGATGTGTTTTAGCAACCAGGAATGATCTGGGACTAATGATACGTTTTTGCTTTAGCTTCACACTTAAATATTAAAGGGAACATATTATGTTCTTCAATTCTTCCTTTTCTCATTGAAATCATTCGGTTGTGGTCTATATAAAGTTGAACTGCAATGCTTTGGTCTGAATATCTTTTTAATATACCTCTTTGCTCCCTCTTTTTAGTCCTGTTCTGAGGTGCGTCTGAAAGCAGCTCGTTTTGATGCTGTCTCTTTAAATCTAAAGGAGCCACTTCCCTCCGTTTGGCCATTCTTGTAGTTATCTGGGTGACGGTGTAATAAACAACCAACAACTTATTCACTTGTAGCTTTGGCTTCATGTTGGACTACAAATTTGCTCTGAGAAATGAACATGGCTAATTCATGAGACTGGTAAGCTGGAAGTCCATGACCTTTGCCATCATGGTTAAAAAAAACCACACACACACACACACACAATAGAAAACAGAGAAAACTAAAACGGCTTGAAGAATACGACCCAAAAAAAGTATTTGCTCAGCACCTGGAGAGACTACCTTCAACTTTTTTGCACTCTAAGTATGCAACAAAATGTACCTAAGGCCTTAAAAAGTGGATATTGCATGGCATGCCCTCTTTTAAACCAAATCAAACCTAATCTAAGTAAATAAAATAATGCAGTTTTCAAATGTTTTTTTTTTTATTTATTAAGTATAACAGTTATCCAAACCAACTAGGTCCTATGTAAAAAAGTATTTGCCTAAACCTAACTACTCGTTTTAGCACCTGTTGGTGAGAACTGTCAAAAAATAGCAATAAGTCTTTCTATCACTGGAGGAAATTTGACCACCACAACATCTCAAACTGATCTAACCCCAAACTTTTCCAAGACCACTTCAAATCTTCTATTTATTTAGTTTCTATAGAGATTCGGAGATAAACTCGCTGCTGTACTTTGGATCATTGTCCTACTGCGTACCTCAAGTGCGCCTGAGCTTAGGGTCAAAAGCTGATGGGTGAACTTTCTCTGGTGGAGAGCAGAATTCATGGTTCCATCCATTACAGCAGGTCAACCAAGTCCTGAAGGAGCAAAGCATCTCCAGACCATCGCACTGTGTTTGGCTATCATCTTCTTTCTCTGAAATGATGTTAGTTTCTATACTGGGGTACACAACACCCAAAAACATCCACTTCCTGCTCATAGAATATTGTCCCATCAGGAGGATGTCTTTGGTAAATATAAGATGGTCGGTCCTGTGTGTTTTTTAGTCAGCCATGGTTTTTGCCATTTCTATCCATCTCTTTAATATCTCTCCTTCACCACGGTTCCATATTTTCTCCTTTTTAAGGATAATAACTCTCCTAGTGGTGTACCCATGTTCCTTAGAAATTAGGTTGTAACCCTTTCTAGAGTGATATTAATACATTTGTTTCTCATCTGCTCTGGACTTCTGTTGTAATTGAGTTATTTCTTGATTCTGTATTAACGTAAGTAAGTAAGTAAGTAAGTAAAACTCAGCCAAAAGATTAGGTGAATCAGATTATTTCTTTATTTACTAAGAGGGGTTGGGGTGTGTTGCTTCTTCGCATGGGACCAGGTTGGTTTGGATAACTTTCGTTTACCTCAATAAATGAAATCATAGTTTGGAATTAATTTTAGTCTTTAATCAGGTTATTTTCTTCTGGTGTTAAAACCTGTTGGAAGATCCTAAGCATTTAAGTGTTTTTACAGCATTGTAGATCTGAAGTCAGTCAAAAGTCAATGAGGAGATTCGTGTTAAACCCTGTCAGGTTATGACAGGTCTCTGAATCAGATCTCTTAGAGCCTGAGAGACTTCCTTAAGTCCTAAACTGAGTCCTCACCTTGTGAATTTCAAACTGTTTCCCGATAAAAGACGTGCAGCAAGGATCAGTTGTGGCTGTACGGTTCTTTAAAAGCAGCAGTCCTTTAGAGGTGCAGGGAGCGGTGTTTTAACAATCCTGTCAACAAACGTAACCTGAGAAGAGAGCCGGTCAGAAGTTCAGAAAAGCAAGCTTTTAGGTTTGACTACCACCTTTACCCACATTTGTAACTTAGACATAGACTATAGAAAAAACGGCTGGTGGGATGGT
Source organism: Fundulus heteroclitus (assembly GCF_011125445.2). Taxonomy (NCBI): domain Eukaryota; kingdom Metazoa; phylum Chordata; class Actinopteri; order Cyprinodontiformes; family Fundulidae; genus Fundulus; species Fundulus heteroclitus. The sequence continues at coordinate 2,360,879 of NW_023396934.1, read as the reverse complement.
CGCTGTGTAGTTTTGGGTTTTCATACGTTACAGGACATAATCTTCAAAATTACATTGTACATTATGAATTCTTTATAATGTAAGCGTTTAACTTTATGGGCTGAGTGCCTAAGTTAACAATGAGGATGTTTGAATTCGCCGAGAAGAAAATCTTTTGGGGTTTTGTTCCCAGATGGTTTGTTTTGTTTGTTGTTTCTCGATATTCAGATGTATCTTCCCACTACTGTATAACATTGTTATAGTCCTAAGATGTGCAGAAAAAGTAGTTAAGTATAAATAAATAATGTCAGTACCTAAATTAAAAATGTATTTGGTCATCGTGTTGCATTTAAAGGTAATTTTACAGTTAATTGTGTTCTGGTTGCCTTTCAGGTGTTGTGACTGATGATTTTAGGGTTAGTCTTTCAATGTATTGATTTAATTTGATTAGAAATGTGGACTAAAAAGTAGTTCTGGGGGTCACCCTCCACTGGCAACACTCATGGAAATTTATTAAGCGAAATTTATAAAAATTTGGATCAGCCCACTCGTCACAGTGGCAGGTTTGCATTCTGCACTAGAGGACAGCGTTCAGTTTCTACAGCTGATCTGTTGCTTCAAAGGCTGTTATGAAGAAGAAAACGTGTTTGAATCAGCAGCCAGCCGACATGTATAGTCGACTGTCTTATCTGCTATAAAACTCAGAAAGGGGACGAGCATTACTATCTAATAGTTGAACCCTACTGTTTTTTTTTTTTTTATAACTCTGGGGGTTAAATATGAATCTCATGGTGAAAGATCTTGTATTGATTCCAGTGAGGTCTTTGCTGGATGATGAACAGCAGCTGTAGAGGGATTCATGTTATCGAGGATGAAGGTATCGGACTGTTGAGAAGTCCTCGCTAAGTGGACTCGAGCAGCAGGACATTGACCAGAACAGCTGGAGGCGAGTGCTGAGAAGGATGTGCTCTTTGATCCTGTTTGGTGATTTTTTTTTCTTTTTTTTATTTTTTAAGAGGATAAAACCTTCGGCTCTGCAGGTAGAGCCCCTTTACCAGAGTATTACTCTGCAGCCGCACAGCGTCACACTTCTTGTGGAAAGCTTCAGCGATTCTTAGCTGGCTTTGTCACTGGGGGCTTATCGCAGTTGTGAGCGCCAGAAATCGGCCTGGCAGACGGCCCTGCTTTCACAACGCTGCTGCAGTCGGGCCTGACGGCTTGGCCTGAATTTATTTTTGCGAGTCTAAAATAACTTCTTAGATTTCACCTGAGCTACTGGGTAAATAGTGGAGAACCAGCGGTAAGTTTGATTGCATCAGCACTATATGGACAATTTTTAACCACCAGGTCAAGGTTTAAGCCTTTTTTCTTTTTCTTTTTTTAAATGTAGTCCAGCATCCCATGTTTTAAGCTTTTTTGAAGTATGCATATATTATTAGAGGATGACCAAGTTGTAGCCAGGTGTAATGTGTGTTTTTTCTTCCCCCCTAGTCTCAGTAATGAATGTTTTCAAGGTTGTATTTCAGGCACTGACAGTTTGTCACCAAGTCAATTATCTAACATTTCACACAGGGGAGCCGGCTTGTTGTGATCTAACCTGCCTCTCTAGTAGTAACAGGAGTCTAAGGCTCTGTTGGAAATCCCAGAGCAGAGACTGCACCTCCAGCTGAGGTCTCGCAAGGCCCTCCAGTGTATGTTCTCTGTTTCTGTGTTTGCTGCAGTTACCATACATCCACCCTAGAGCGCTTGTCAGCTCCTCTTAAGACAAGCTCATATTACAAGATGCAAAACGTCACACCGGCTTTGCCTTTGCAGAGGAAATTCAAGGGCTCCAAGAAAGCCTCAGAACAGGTGCTAAAATTATCAGCGTCCTGTGCGTTTTTTTGGCGGCGCGCTGGGCCGGGCTTTTAACATCAGTAGAATTCAATTAAGCCAGAGTTGTGTTGTTTACTGGAAAGGTAAAGTTAGCTCATATGCTGCTCTCCTGAAGCAGAACATGTTCCACATCCCTGGTGACCTGCACTGTTTTTTTCCCCGCTGTAGTTACTGCACCTGCCTAGCTCCTGTTCCTATAGCAGTAGCCCCAAAGAGCTGACTGCGTGTTTTGTGGAGCAGTTTCTAATGGGCAGCTTAGCTTCTTATAATACGCCTGTCAAATGCCTGTATACAGAAGCTCTTACAGAAGCAAATTGGCATGGCTGATGCAAATTCAGTTTCAGAGGAAAGTTGATGTTCTGTCAACAAAGCTTTGCAGCACCTCCTTCTTTCTACTATCTGCTAAAATAGGACGCCGTTGCTGAGTGATTGTTTTGTTCACCGCGTGAAGATGGTGTTAGTTTTCTTTAAATCTGTAAACCATAATGTGAAATGTAAAATCTAATAAAAGACAGAAGTAAATATAAAGACATGGCTTGACTGTTAAGTAGATTTCTCTATATTATTTTAGTTAAGGCACCTATTTGATTCAAACTCACCGTTATAAAAAATAAACAAACAAACAAAAACCAAATTAGTTTATTAGGAAATCTTAAGGTAATCTGTTCTTAATTAAGGGAAAAAAAGAGAAAACTAACTCATGTTCACTTCTCATATAATGCTAGCAGGAGCTAATCCTCGCCCCAATTCTGGTCTCAGCAGTTTCAAATTTCTCTCTCAACTTTAGTTTGGGACCCATGTTCTGAATCCTGGCATATCGGCTTATTTCAGTTCATAGTTAAGTTTTTTTAAATGAAAAATAATAAATCTCACACATAAATTAATTTAGCCATGGATTATATTCTGTAGATTATTACAGTATTTCTGCTGATTTCTGCTGATTTTGATCTTTGTTAGGTCCAGACATTAGGAAATATGAAGAATTATGACTCTTGATCAAATGGAAACTATTAATGCTTTAATATCGTGGTATTAAATGAGTTCTGGGAACATTTAATCTTAGTGGTGCTTAGAAAAACTCTTGCTATATAACTCTTAATTTCCTTAAGAGTTATATAGCAACCTAAAAATTTTTTTTTAAAGTGATCTTATATCGTAAGCTGTCAAACACAGATATTAAAAAATCCAAGTGTTTTTAGCACTTCATCATCTGGACGACTACTGGTGAGGAAGGGGAGGGGGAGCTTTCTTTCAATAATCCCTGTGGGAACTCAAGTATACAGCAGTGAACCAACAACAAGTGCAAGTGGCTCCACAAGCAGCACCTGTACAGTCTCCGTTGGACCTGCCAGAGAAAAAAGCCCATCACGATTTATCTTAGATTCAGGTGCTGTGGGACACAGCAGTGGTTCTGGTCTGTGGCAACATTCTCTGCAACAAATGCACAAAATAAGGACATTATAAAAGGTACCTGTCAATCAAAATCCCGGTGCTGATAGATGGCATTTCTTTCTTCCTTTCTCAGAAACTGAAAGAAATGATACGAATCCATGCCCTGGGGTCTGTAGCCAAGGCTCCATATTTTCCCACCCTTTGCACTGTTTACAGCTATGGTTCCCAACTGGAAAAACAGTTCAACAGTTTGCTCAGTTTTGTGAATCTTTGCCTCAAGATGTTGGTGTGTTGTTCATGCGTGATGGTAAGATGGAGCGTTAGATACATAGAGGCATTGGGCCTCATCTGCAGTAATGAAAGTGCTGCTCAGGTCTGTCGTGGTGAAGAAAGAGCCTTTGGGCTCAGCTATTAATTTACAGGATCTTCTAGATTGTAACTCTCACATATGGTCACGAGATATTGATTAGGTCTAAAGAACAAGATCCTGGAAAGAAGCTGATGAAATCAGCTTCCTTTATAGGTCCTGGCAGACCATAGTTGACAGGTACGGATGTCTGATATTACATCATAGAGGCTTGGCCAGGAGCCAGGATTTGCTAACAATTTAAAAGAGCCATTACGTTTGCAGAATATTAACATTCAATTCAATTTTATTTATATAGCGCCAATTCACAACACATCTCATTTCAAGGCACTTTACAAAGTCAAATTCAATCAAATCATACAAACTGGTCAAAAAGTTTCCTATCTAAGGAAACCTAGCAGATTTCAACTTTTGACAAGCAGCATTCACTCCTCCTGAAAGAGCGTAGAGTCACAGTGCAGAGTTGTCTGCATTGCTGATGGCTTTGCAGCAATCCCTCATACTGAGCATGCATGAAGCGACAGTTGAGAGGAAAACTCCAGGAAGGAAAAACCTCCAGCAGAACCAGAACCAGGCTCAGTGAATGGCCATCTGCCGTGACCGACTGGGGATTAGAGAAGACAGAGCAGAGACACAAAAAGCACAGAAGCACACATTGATCAAAGAATCTTTCCTATGTTATTGGATAATGGCTGAAGAGCTGCACCCCTGGATGGTGTCACAGCTAACAGAACGCCAGACCAGGTGTACCTACTATGAAGAGAAAAATGACAGAGAGAGCATAAAGTAAAAAATATAAATAACAAAAAATGCAAATTGGAGAACAGTAGGAGAACTCAGCAGAGTGAAAGAGATAGGCTCTGATGTCCTCCAGTAGCCTAAGCCTATAGCATCATAACTATAGAGATAGCTCAGGGTAACATGAGCCACTCTAACTATAAGCTTTATTAAAAAAAGGAAAGTTTCAAGCCTAATCTTAAAAGTAGACAGGGTGTCTGCCTTATGGACCAAAACTGGGAGATGGTTCCACAGGAGAGGAGCCTGATAGCTAAAGGATCTGCCTCCCATTCTACTTTTAGAGACTCTAGGAACCACCAGCAGACCTGCAGTCTGAGAGCGAAGTGCTAGTACATATATAGTACATAACTATGAAAGTTTATAAATTGATGTGGAAAATTAAATTTCTGTTTCTTTTTGTTGCCACTTATGCCTGGAACACAAGGCGTAGTTGTTTAACGGGGAAATATCATGCTTTTCAATTCTTCCTCACCGCTTTTGTTGTGGTCTATATAAAGTGGAACTCCAATGCTTTGGTCTGAATTCCTCATTAATTTACTGCTTTGTATCCCTGTTCCAAGGTGCGTCTGAGAGCAACTTATTTTGGTGCTCTTTAACTTAAATCTAAAGGAGGCATTTCACACTTTTCTGCACTCCTATGGAGTCCAAGTACACAACAAAATGTATTTATGAGCTAGAAATCTGGATTTTGCATAGCAAAATCTATTGCATAGCAATAGCAGCAATTTTGCTGCTATTGCACTTCTGGTTAGACCTAAACTACATTTCGTTGCTTTGTGCCTGTGTAATGACAATAAAGTTTAATCTAATCTAAGAATGTCCACTTTAACCTCTGTGCTGTTTACAGATATAAAAGTGTCTGTGCGCTGATTTGGAATTGTTTAAAGTCCAACATTATTCTAATTTTACTCCTCTCATTGTGGCTCTGTTAATGCTACATAATCATGCAAATCAAGCGTTTTTATAGCCAAATCAACCACACTGTAATGTAACTTAGGTGAACCTCAGCTGTTTCTATGCCTAAATACAGACGTACGTCAGGTAATTGAATGTATCTCTGATGTTGCATTGATTTTCTGTTTATTGTTCAGCTGACCGCCCCCCTCTGTGGCTTCATGTGTGAGAGTTACGACACGCTTTGAACTCGCCGACACCCGGTCACGTGGTTCATGGAGCCCTCAATAGTTTCAAAAATCTCAGCGCTGTCATTTAGAGAAAAGAGAAAAACAACAAATTTCTCTTTTCCCCTCGCAGTTACTGACCGGTTATGTGCTCCGATTACTTCATTGACTGCATTTCATTAAAGTATTTTATTAGGAGCAACAGGAACATTTGTCTGTGTTCTAAATAAATATCAGAGGGGAAACGTTATCCTCCACATATTGTAGAATACATTGGTGCTTCAGATCATATTTGATACAAAATAGGTGTTTATGCAATACACTGATCAATATAAAATGCCTACAATGGTTTATAATAAAGCTTTACATGTAAAGCAAACCGAACAGGAGTAATATTACCAGTTTTAAAGCTCTTAGTTGTTCTGTGCATGCTCACGTGGGAATGCTAGACCTCCTCCAACTTGATCCTGCTCCAGCTTAACTTCAGTTCTACATCCCTCAACAAAGCATGGATATCACTGTTTTCAGGACTTACACCTATTTCCGTGTAGCAGATGTGATTTAGTTTTTTTTTTCTGGTATCAGATTGAAAATGAGCTGAATGGCAGAGCTGATGTAAATTTTAAAGAAGTTTTAAATGACTTGGAGGACAACATGGGGCTGTACATTTCTTAATTTTCATGTGAACAGCATACTGCATGTATGCTAAACCCAGTTGGTTGTGCATATAGCCTTAAAATTATTGTATAATACCCCAAGTAACATAAGCATGTTAATTGAAATAAAACAGTTTCTGGTTAAAATCATATTAGGTGATAAAATAGGCATGTGTCAATTGTGCCAAAACAAATAACCAAATAGCCAAAAAACATCACATTAAACAGAATAGGAGGAGAACTTGACACAGACAAAATGTATGAGAGAAAGTTTTGACTATGGAAAAGAAATTGGGTCATATTTCAGATGAAGATCAGATGAAGGCAGCTGCCATAAAGAATAATAGAGGCATAAGATGGAGCAAATGCAAATAAAAAAAAACCAGACAATCCATTTTTCAGTGTGCTCAACAGGCTAGAAGCGTCTTCAGGACATGCGTTTTCCTCTCCATGACATCAGAAACCAGCAAAGAAGACTGCAACACATTAAGCTGGATCCAGGTGTCTTAACTCTGGATGAAATGCCAATCACACTAAGCATGAAGCTGCACCACGGAACAGGGAAGCTTTCTGGATCATGTGACATTGCCTGGGCATAGAGGAGAGCAGCAACACGTGCGCGTGTTTTTATGTCAGCAGGAAGAACAAGATGGAAGCAAGTGGTTGCTTTCCACTTCAGTGGTAATTCCACTAATGGGGCAATTTACAAGCCAAACATCCTTGAAATCATTTATAGAGCAGCTTCCATAGGACTTTTTGTGGTAAACATCACCCCTGATATGGGCGGTCTAAATCTAGATATGTGGCGGGCTTTTGGAGTGGGCCACAACAAAATAGATGTTCAACACCCAGTAAGACCAAATAAAAGGCTGGAAAATGTTGACGAAATGTTGAGCCATCACACGAGGCCTTCAGTGTGGTCCAGAAAACGGAGAAGCTTTTCCAAACAAGGTCTCTGTTGCATCCTTCAGTGAGCGCTCAAATGCCACGGATACTCTAGAGGAAGACGCAAGACTGTTAGAAAGCGTGCTCCCTTCATCTCAGGGTGTGCAAAAATAACCAGTTATATAAAAATGCTAAAATAATAAATGAATTTAATGTCCGGCAGTAAATAAACGTTTTGAAGGGTATAGTGTTGTGCACGTTAACACTATACATCGTTAGTGTATAGTTATATATTCAGCTCCTATGTTGGAGGACAGAAAATGACATCTTGTTACCTTGGTGATCCTGTGCAGCATGCTTCAGCGGTTCATTGAAGTCAGCCTCGTGTGTTTAACTGAAAATATGAAATAATTACTAATCTTCCCAAACACAATTTTCTGTATTGTTAATACCACCATTTATGCTGCTGTCACTGATGGATTGTCTATAAAAGAATCTATAAATCACGCTAAATGAACCATTTCAGTCTCACAGAACAAAGGCTAAATGTGTTTTCTAGCTGAGATGGTTAAGTAACTGGAATTAAAATGAGATTGTGGACACAGACACAAGTAGAAACTTCTGAACAATCACTTTGTCCCCCGTCAGGTGGAGCCTCCACTCTACACACATGCATTCTCACTGGAATTGATTTTAAGCTCAGTGATCACAAAAGAATTGAGAAAATTATAAACTTTGATGATACTTCAAACTGCGGCAAATATTTGACAAAGCTGAATTAGACTGACTGAAACGGACCCGTTTAAATGTGTGCATACATTTCTGCAGTTTAACAACAACCAGCTGGTTAATGTGATTAATTTACTCAAACCGGCTGCGTGAAACGTCACCGTTGACCTGTTTTTAGTACGGAGCAGTCGGCTAAATGCCACAAAATGCTGTAATTTCATCAACTTACTGGAGAAAATGACTCTGAAACACTGAGAATGAGCTGAACCCGATGCTGGAACTATCTGCAGCTGCGTGACCCGCAGTGACTTCCCCGTTTTATTCTTTCTATAGAAGTCTGGGAGAGCTGCCGCTCTCTCTGTTATATCAACTCTGGTTAAAGCCGGGTCTGCTCAAGGCCTTGGTTACTGCTGTTAACAGTGCTCACACACACATGCTTCCATAAACATTACGTTCTATGAAACCGTTGCAATCTTTTATGTATAATGTTTGATCCTTTAGAAGGTTGTGAAAGCTTTTGGGTGGATTTATTTTTGCCGCAGAACAACTACGCAAGGCCTTTTGTATCCAATCTGTAAGCAAAAGTCTGACTGTTCAGTCCTTTTATTAAAGTGTTGTTGTTTTTTAGTTAGAAGTACTTTCTTGTGGGTATTCAAATAATTTTTTTCGCTCGTCCTTGGACTGTTTATATTCCTTTTGCTTTGTGTCCATTTTTTTTTTTTTCTAAAGCTGTAATTCTTTCTGGGATTTATCTCCGCTTAGATTTCTGTTTCCTCTTGGCATTTTTGATGTGCGCGAACGCTGATGCTCGTGTTGCTTAGTGTTTGTCCCTGGACCGAGGGTGCGTTAGGTCCACCCTGTCCTCACATGTCTGCGCCTTCGCTACGGGTGAAGCTTGGCGCCTGCAGGGCACTGTGACTGTGCAGCAGCGGGGTTTACACAGTGCTGCTGCTCTAGTTTTTTCTGTCCCGATCTGTCTGAGTTAATTACGGTGAAACTGTCAGAAAAAGTGGCTTAGTGGTCGTTTTTTTTTTTTTTCAGCGCATTGAAATGCCCCATGTGACGTGAAAAGTTTGGCCTTTTCAGGGTTTCTTGCCTCGGTGGGCCGTTTAATGCCGCGATGTCCCCATTTGTGTCTCAACTTGAGCAGGAAGATTTAGTTTGTTTGAAGCACGTCTTCTCCTGTCGCTCTCCACTTTTGTTTTCTTGAGCTCGGACATCGTCGCAGCGCAAAGAGTGCGACTTTGGCATTAAAGAAATTGGCAGCAGCACTTTGATTTACACGCTGACGTTGAGAAGTTAACATACCCTCGGAGAGTTAATCCCTAATGTTGTCCGGGTCAGTAAATAAACAGAAGGAGAAAAGCCAAAAAATGAGGGAGTTTGCAGAAAAGCTCATTTGTGCTAATTATTTCTCTCCCACCCCTCCCTTGTTAAAAGCTTTCCCACCCCTCCAATCAATCGCCACTTTAGCAAGCAGGAAGGGATGGAGGAAGTGCGAGCCTCATTAGCCTGATTGGGCCAATGGAGGAGATGGAGTGAATGAGGGAATAAAAGGGAAAAGGAGGCAGCTTGGTCATCAGCACTTGGCCCGTCAGAGCTTCTGTCAACAAGGCAAATGCAGTGTTCAAATATGTTTGTTTTTGTAGAGTTGTGGTTCCCAATGGACATTAATGATGGTACCCACGCTGAATAGGAAGCTATTAGTGGCGTTTGTTTAGCATACTCCGATGGCTGGCGCTGCCAAGCATTTCAAGAACAAATAAATGATTATAGCTTGCAATTAAATAACTTAAATCAGCTTTGGTTTTATAGCAACTTTCAAGCTCAGATTTGACCCAAACGACGTTGTTAAGCAAACTGCAGGGAAGCCAAAGAAAACAACAACTTTGAACGTAAGCAAACATAATGAAAATAAGCCAAGAATTACAAAAACAATAAAAAAGCAATAAAGGCAAACTATATATATATAATGTAAGCCACAAACAAACAGTTGAGTAATATGCAACCTTAAACCCTTTTGTTTTGCTTCTAAAACTGAACTATTTCTTGTACTTCATTTCTGAAGTTTGACTCTGGTTGTGTTGTTTTCTTTGCCATGCTCCTCTTTTTGTGGAAACTGGAGTTTTATTTAGTGGAAGAAAGAGTAGAACTGTCCCTACTAAATACAGAAAAACTTTAATAAAATTTTGCTTAAACATTTTTAAGCATTCGCGATGTAAACAATCCTAATTTAAATAATCCTAATTCAAGTGTCAGGGCCCTTTACAGCCAAACAGGCCATTTTGGCCTTCTCTCCTACTGCATAATATCTTAACCTTTTAAAAAAAGATGTTTCATATTTATTAAAAAATAAGATTAAAATGTCTAGTTGGTGACTTAATGTCAAGGAAATTGACTAAACCAAAACTAGTTCCCTTTACCATTAGTGCAAATATGTGTTAAAAGTTCTTTCTATTAGGTGTGTATGTGTGTATGTATGTATGTATGTATGTATGTATATATATATATATATATATATATATATATATATATATATATATATATATATATATAAAATAAATAAATAAATAAACACTGTGCAGCTCATTTTTGGCGTATGTTATTTAGAGTCACTGTGAGGTGCCTAAAAAGCGACAGTTTACAGACCCCTGTCCCAATGGGAAGAATAAAAACATCCAAATAATTACAAAAGGCTAGCCAATGCACAGGAACTATTACTGTTGTCTTTAATTATTCTATCAGCACGTTTTAAAATGTATTTAAATCATTGACTTTCCTCCAAAAAACGATTAATTAACTTTTTATTGAACTTGCTTGTTGCATAACACAATATAAAAATGATTTGCTCTTGTTAATAAAATGTATCACTTATGTATTTGAATTATATATTTAAAGTGCCACCCATCATGAAAGAAGTAGATAAATTGAAGCCCAAAACTATGTATGTATTCACATATAAACAAGCCTGGGTGTTCAGGATGTTGAATATGATGAGACTGAACAGGAAATAATTAAAAATAGGCCTCAGTTCAGTCGTGAGTGCTCCAAAGAAAAAAATGAATTACACCCTTTGCTTAAAAGGCAATAATGGAGCCTGTAGCTTAAAAATGAATTGTATTTATATACCGCTCATGTTATTTATGAGTTTGTCAGGTTAACATTTGAAACATTTACATATTAATGCCATCTACACAATTAAATACGATTAAAACGGGATGAAGTGAAGCTGATTTGATTGCTCGCACAAAATGTGTGCATTAATACAGTCACAGCATCAATCAGTCAAATGTGCCGCAAACACTTAAAACCCGTAGCAGAAAGTGAGCCGATCTAACTCTAAACTACAGCTAAGATGGAGATGACCAAAAAATGGAGCCAAACACAATTTTTTTTAGGCAAGGAAAAAGGAAAAAAAAATACAGATCATGTGTCAAATAAAAATATTTAATTAAATATTAAAATCGACGTCCAGCTGGACATCTGGCTCTTGATTTGGGGATCTGTGTGTAATTGATGTAGCTGAAAAATTATAAGCACTGCATTCAAGCTCCAAAAAGTCTGTGAAGGTCTGGCAGTCCTTACACAGACGTTTCCACGTTATTATTTACCAAGAAAGAGTTTTTTTTAACAGGGAGAGCCCTGTAGTCTAGGAGCAGGACTCAAAGCTCGCTCTGATCCGTAGCATTTTCCAGCATTGTGGGGGTAGGGCTTGTGCCAAATCTCCACGTTGTTCTGATCTTGTAAAAATCTACTGGTTACGCAGAAACTGGTGTCTACGGAAGAGGATTAGGGCCACTCAAAAAAAAAAAAAAAAAAAAGTCTACTCAATTCTGACTTTTTTCTCAGAATTCTGAGATTAAAGTCAGAATTCTGACATTTTTCTCAGAATTCTGACTTTTTTCCTCAGAATTCTGACTTTAATCTCAGAATTCTGACTTTAATCTCAGAATTCTGGCTTTAATCTCAGAATTCTGACTTTAATCTCAGAATTCTGACTTTTTTCTCAGAATTCTGAGATTACAGTCAGAATTCTGACTTCTTTCTCAGAATTCAGACTTTTTTTCTCAGAAATCTGACTTTTTTTCTCAGAATTCTGAGAAAAAAGTCAGAATTGAGTAGACTTTTTTTTTTGAGTGGCCCTAATCCTCTTCCGTAGGTGGCAGAATCCTGGGTTCTACAACTCCTCCACATATGTTCGGGGTCACCTGAGTGAGTTAACGAAAGATGTAAGCAATGAACAATTCACAAAATGGTGTATGAACTGTAATGCACAATTATCTTTAGTTTTACTGTGCAAGACAGAAGTAAGCCACGTCTGGAAATCATGTTGCACAAAAGCCGAGCTGCAATATGTCACATTAGTAGACCTGATCGTCTTTAAGATGTTTTATTTTTTTCTTGCGTTTCCTGGGCTTTACATTTTATCAAAAACAAACTAGCTGAACTAGCTAAATAATCAAATTAACAAGCTGACCAATTAGACAACTAGTGCTGACTGAAAATAACGCTACAAAATAAAGCCTGGAGGCCAGAAATAAAGCTGAAAGTCTGGCGACATGGATTTTAAAAAGCTTCATGTAAACCTTTACTGTGTCCACCGAACAGTGGGGGCCTCATTGATCGGATGAGGTAAAATAGAGTCGATCAATGAGGCAGATCAGAGATGTAGAAAACTGCTGTCAGGTCGTGCTGGGTTTTAAACACAAAAGAAGCTCCAGATCAATCATATTAGACGCTTTTCCGAGTCCCAGCTGGAGCTTTGCTTAAAGGCCACAGATGCATGGAGAAGTAACGCTTTGTTTACTGTTTGTTTATTCATTTAATCCTCTCCTTATTCCACCGCCTTTGTATTTCCAGTTATTTATAACAAGAAGTGTGAACAGAGTTTTCAGGTTGTGTTAAGATGTTGGATTTTCCTTTGCATCACCAGAACCACCTGCTGCATCTCTTTGTTTTTTTTTCTTTTACTACTCCCTCCACCTTGGAGGAGGGATGTTTTCCCATTTAGACTTTAGTTATTTGAATTCATCATTACTTAAATGAGCTGTGCAAATAGTTTTGACTAAAACGAAGACATGGAAGTCAGGATTAGAAATAAGTTTGACATGAAAATTAAAAACACATTGGGGGAAGATTATCCTCATTGTAGGCAATGTTATTTGAATAATAAAGTATAATGCAGCCTTACATTAAGCCTCAATTTTCTCTCATCGTTTTAGTAATGGCTCAGTGAATTAAGAGCAAGGGGCTGTATGACTAGAGCCTCTAAAACGGGCTTTAAAGGAGACCAGAGTCCTCGTCCTCGCTTTTTCTCTCTGCTCGCAAAGACAAGACAAGCGAGGCTCTTTGTGTACTCACATGTCCTCATCACAGATGATGCCTTTGTCACATAATTACAGACACGCACATGCAGAGGGAGCGGGGAGTACACACGGCACACAATGTGCACAATTACCATCCTGTAATTGCGATCTATCAGACATTATTGTGAAATGTTGCCTGATGTGCGTGCTGTCGAGTCTGCAGCATTATCAGAGCTTAGGAAATGACAAGACTATTTATAGGAGCTTGTTATCTGCTTAAATCCTGTTGTTGCTATTGTCCGGCCCTTAGAGCTGGACTGACTGATGGGCTGATGTGTTGGTTTGGAGGAGCACAGCTGTGTGCCGAAGCAAATAAATCTCCTCCATTTTTACTTTCATTGACCCAAAACGGGAAAGCCTAAAATTCTCGTTAAATTTTGGGTCATAAAGTAACGTGTTAAGTACGCTTTCTCCGTAATGAAACAGGTTACAATGCACCGAAAACGTGTTACTTCTCTAACAGGAGGCCTTTGAGCTCAGTGTACAGCCAAGGGGACAAAGAAAGGGAGAAAAAGGAGCAGCGTCGCACAGATCGATACAAGTATGAATCCCACCAAGTGTGATCTCAGCTAAAGTGTCAGAAATATTAAGCGGAAAACACGCTGGTTTCTGAAACAGGACATCGATGAAGCACAGCTCAGAATCCACCTTAAAACTTCTTACAACACATGTAAGCTGGAGCTCCTGGGGAATCCCTGCCAGTGCTTGACCTGAGCATCGTTGGGAAGCTGCTACAAGAAAATGCTTTGTGTGCAAAAAAAAAAAGAAGAAGAGGTAAATATCTGAACACAAAGAAATCAGCTAGACTGGGTGGATTATACAGTAGACAGGTGATGACTTATTTTACAGCTCAAACCAGATATTTTCTTACACCTTGTCTGGCTTTAAATCACACTAAACCATTCCTGTCTTAGGTTAGTTAAGGATTTAATTCATATTAATGCCAAAATAACAACAATCTTTTAATACGTTCTTCAAAGTTGGAAGTTTACACATCCTAAGATTCCTGTGACATCTGAGAAAGCCCAAACGACAATGGCATGGCGTTGGGAGCCTGTGACAGATTACGTCTCAACATTTGAGTTGTTGGAGACTGGATGTATTTTAAGGCCAGACCTCAAACACGCTGCTTCCTGGTGTCATATCTGGGAAGAAATCAACAGAAATCATCAAACTATCTGGAGGAGAGCTGAGGATGTTAACAACTGTGGTTGCCACATTTAGCTATCATGCTGTTCAGGAAGGAGACGGGCTTCATGAGGAAATATTGAAGCAACGTCTGAAGACATCAGCCAATTGGTTGAAGCTTGGGCACAAACGGATCTTCCAGAGGGAACAATGGCCTCAATCATACCACCAAATTCATCTAACAAAGCCCTGTTTTCAGTCCTTTAGAGCTGAGAAGGTGTGTGTGAGTAAGTAATAGTAATATCATCTTTATTGTCATTGAAACATACATTAAAACATACATTACAACTAAATTTGTTCTCTGCTTTTAACCCATCACCCTTTGGGGAGCAGTGGGCTGCCATGTGCGGCCCCCGGGGAGCGTTCTGGGTTTAAGGGTCTTGCTCAGGGACCCAGAGTGCAGGTGCTGGGGATTGAACCGGGTACTTGCATCCATTTCTGAGTGCAAGCGCGCTGCTCTAACCATTAGACCACTCCCCATACACCGAGACGCAGCTCGGTAGGCAATTTGGGGTTAAGTGCCTTGCCCAGGGACACATCGACATGTGGCAAGAGGAAGCTGGAATCGAACCCACAACCTTCTGATTGCCAGACGACTTCTCAAGCTACAGTCGCCCCAAACTGGCAGCCTCTGAGCTTTATGGACGGTCGCTGCTTCCTGCTCTCAAACCGAAGGCGTCCAGGAAAAAGTGACTTAATAAGAAATATTTAGAGACACTATTTTCTAGTGTTGTCAGTATTTTTTTAAATTCTTGTCTTTTCCAACTTCATTGTCTCTTTATTCCTAATTATTAATATATTTAGGCTTCAGGCTGACTCAATAACAGTCTGGAGACAGAGGATTGTGTCTTTGGCGCTCTGCTCGGTAACTGGCCATCTGCCTCTGGGTTATGGGCTGGTTGGGGGTTTGGGCGGCTGCACGGCTGCACAGAGAGCCTCGGTCGTGTCTTCTGGCTCCGCCGTTTTAACCCAGTTACTGACTCGGTTTAAAACGGGCCCTTGTGACCCATAAACCCATTTGGACAACCAGGAATTTTCCACTTTCTTTTGATAAGCATTCTGGGCCAGTGGGTGGTGGAGGGATTACATATTTCCCACATGATAAATATTTTGGACTAATTTACACTGGTAATGGCATGCTGCCGTTTGGGGTTTCTGCAACACACACAAAGTCTTTTTTTAAATGGGAAGTTTTTAGGTGATAAAAAGGGAAAAATGGGGAAGAAGCTGACTTTGTTTAAGTTAAAGCGGATTTCTCCCCCGATAACACTCAACTTCTGACAAAGATGGCAGAAACAAAGAAAATCAAAGCTTTATGTAATTTTTTTTGCTAACCGAACAAGAATACCTGATCTAATCATTATTTCATTATGAAAGTAATTTTTTTTTTGCAGCCTGCAACTAAAATGAACAAAGCGCTCAAAGTTAAAATAATTTTTTGCCCCTACTTAGCGGCAGTTCTGTGGTTCTCTCTTAGTTTATATTTCTCTGTTAAGCTCAGCAAGTGGCACCGAGTCAGTTCAGCCCTGTTCGCCGTGTGGCCGTTTTAACGCCATCAATGATTTACGACGCGCCTGCAACTGAATTATTCATTTTGTTTTTGGCTGAGGCTCGTCTGCTTCTGCTGGAGAGAAAAAAGGCCGAGAGTCATCATTGCTCAGGAGGAATCACAAGTTTCCTGGAAGGAGACGTGCCGAGGCGTCTGGGTGCTCCGGCGTGTGGCCAGGGAGAGGCGGGTCGACTTCAGCGACGGATGAAAGCTTTGGAGGAGCTCTGCTTCTCCTCGTGGATTACTCAGGTGGAGTGGAGATGAGACTGAACCTCCAGGGCGAAGAAGGCCATGCTACTCACTCAATGCAAGCGTGATAAAACAGGAAGCAGCGAAAAGGAATGCTTAAGTTGTAAATGTGTTTAATATTGTTCAGTGTCGTAGTCTCTTTTTGCTAACTAGCGAGGTTATAAAATATTGCAGGAATGAACCGGCTCAAAATTAAGCAGATTAAAGGGAATTAAATTTTTGTTCTGCTGTAAAGTCTTCTTTGAAATGTCTTTTTTTTTTATCTAGAGAGGCTTTTACTGTCACACTAAACTCTCTCTCTGATAGGCAGCCTGATTTATACAGTCTGCGTTGTCAAAACGCCCCAGAGGCCGTCTTAGTTTGCTCTGCGCCTTGTTTACTTCACTCACGTCGCCTCCATCCACAGCTACAAAAGACCACCCTGGCTTCAAGTTTCTGTTGTTGCTGCTGTTATATCAGTGCATCCCTCTGAGGTGTGTCGCTGGTTTTTTCCTCAGTGTGTGAAAAGCAACCTGTCAGTTTTGGTTATCCTGCTAGTTCACGGTCCTTTTTAGAAACGCCATAGAACAGAAACACAGAAAACCAAACAATAGATCATTTAAAAATCCACGCATCACCTTTGCTGGTTGAAAATGCCGTCTGAGAATAACCGTGTGACGGTGCTGTGAGGAATGAAAATGAGGAAATATGAGTCGGAGTGAACACCAGGCAAGAATGGTTCCACTAAATAACTAAACATTAATTTGACAGAGATGCTCTTTGGAGTCGGAGGCCAGGTTGACTTCAAGCAAGAGGACAAAGCAAAGTCTCACTGAGTCTTTGGGCACGAAAATTAAAATGAAAATCATCACTCCGCTTTAGCTCAGATTTTCAGGGTTTTGTTGCAATTATTCACCCGCTCCCAGAGTGCTGGGAGTTATTCTACCAGGGTTTCTATGCAGCCATGTAAGGTACGGTAAGCGTGGTAAAACATTAAAGTTTGCCGTCTTATCTAAACAATAGAAATCAGAATTTCTATTAAGGAAGAAAAAAACAATTACGGTAATTATTGTTTAAATTGCATAATTTATTTTAATTTGCCATATCACAACTTGAGTTTTTAATCAAACAAATGTATGATTTAGTCGTACAGAAACAAACTTGGTGTGCCAGCGCAGATGGCTGATGCAGATGGAGACTTTTAAGTTTTTAATTGGGACAAAATTTAAAATCTTCTTTCAATGGTAGATGTTGGATAAAACAAGTATTCATCAGCCCCAAAAAAAATAGCAAATTGGATTTTTTTTAAAGGCAAATATTCAAAATCCTTAAGTTTTGGATCCACAGAGATTAACATTTGTTTAATTGTTTAATTAAAATATTGCATCCTTAGTTTATTGTAGAGCGCGCAAAAAAACTGCATACAAATTCTGTGTTTATTGATTAAAAAAAGATTAATTAGTTTAGGCCCACGAGAACTTAAAAGTTTTGTCCCATTTCACAAAAAGTGAAATGCTTTAGACAATATCTTATTGGTTTACAGTGTTTAGTCGACACTTGGAATATAACAATCTGCATGTAGTGTGGAGTGATCCACTCCAGGTTTCACAAGTTCAGAGATATACAGGCGCATTTCTATGAATTTGAATATGATTAAATCTGTAATATATTTTAGCAGTTCAATTAAGAAATTAATCTCATAAATAGATTCATTAGACAGCGAGCGATATATTTTAAGTGTTTCTGTTGGTTTTAAAATTCTGGCTTACAGCACATGAAGACCTAAAGATCTGTTTCTCACTTGGTCAGGGATTGGGCTGGGGGGGTAAATCGATTTAATCGATTAATTCGAATTGACAATTTTGTAAGATTTCATTTTTGGACAATGTCAAATTTTATTTTGCAAATGCGCTCATTGGCCTCAATGAAGGGTAAAGGTTGCAATGCCGAATACACGTTTAGGGAAATATATTGTTAAAATATTGTAAATAGGATACTTTTGTTTAACCATAATACGAGGCACTTTTTTTTGTTAATTAGTTAACAAAGAAGTTGTAGAAGTTACACAAGTGAAGCCTGTTCTTAGCTCATTGTGTAATACCACTAGCAGCAAACCTTTAGTTATCATTGTTTACAGTGGCAGGGCCTGACATCTTATTTTACCAAGCATGTTTGTCTTTAGTTACACTTTGAATTCAGGTCAACTCCAAGACAAAAGGTTTGAAATAAAAGCAAGTTTTTAAACATAATTTGTTTTTGTGAAATGTAAATGAGGATAAAATTTGATAATTCGGATTAGGTATAATCAAATCAGAGATTGTATTTATAGGCCATGTCGCCCAGCGCTAGAAGGGGGCTCCTTGTGCGTTGATCATTGCATCAATGTAACGCAGCATGGTGGCTCTCAGAAAGACCAGGCTGCTTTAAAAGCGGCCTTCAGCTTGTCTGCATTGCTTGTTTGGCTGTCTCTCATCTTCCTCTTGACTTTACTTCTTAGTTTCCCCTTGAGGTTTTAGGTTAAGAGGGTTTATGGGCCACTAAATAATCGTGACACCATGCTGATCAAAGCATCTATTGGTACTATTGGCAGCGTGGACATGTGCCAAGTCCTGTGGGAGAATGAAATCAGAATTTCCATAAATCTTGTCAGGAGAATAAATGTTTTTGAAATGACCGGATAGACAGGTCTGTTGACTTTGGATCTGATCAAACTCAGTGGACCAGCACCAGGAAATGACATGGCACCCCAGTCTAACGCTGACTGGTTGCTTCACACTGGACTCTGATCATCTTGAATTGTGTATCTTTCCATTATTCCCGCAGACTCTGGGTTCTTGATTTCCAGATAAAAATACAACATTTACTTTGATCTGACTAGAGGATTTCAATTATTTGCAAACTCTTGAATAGATTTTACTTAATGCTCCTTTTAAAGCTGATGTTATCCCTGGTCATACTGCAGCTTTTTGCTTCCATTTAACTTTCCATTAGTATGCTTGGATACACATGATGAACCTCCAGTTTCCTTAGCAATGATCTTTTGTGGCTTAACATCTTTGAAAAAGGGTGTCCATCACTGTTGGACAACGGTCCAGCCAGCAGTTTTACTCCATGATTATGTGCCTCAAGACCACATTTCTGCTATCAAAATCTCAAAATCTTTCTTTTTTTTTGTAGTTTTGTAAGAAACATAATTTTAAGTTTTTAATAATCTGTAAACCACAATCATTGGAGTTAACACAAATAAAATGTTAGAGTGAAAACAACCCATACGTTTGCCTTTTTGAATCAAATTGATGAAAAATAAAACTTTCTAAATTAAATTTCAGGAAAATACCCTTTTCCCACCTCCTGAATTGCATTGCATTGTTTCGTGATTTGTGGAATATCCAGAAACAATCTAAAAATCTGAGTCTGAAAACGCGTGAAATATTGAACGCAGGAAGTTTTAAACTGGTTTTGAGAAAAATGCTTAGAAATTGTATTTATGTGCCTGTATTTTTTTAATCCCCCTTTTATTTAATTTTTTTTTTTTTTACTGTTTTTCATTTGTTGTTCTCAACCCAAGACTACAGCTATTTAAATTTAAAGTCTGAAAGAGAATGCAAATGTGTGATCAATCTTGCAGGTCGGTCTGAGGGACACCAGCAATTTGTGGAAGAATTTGCATCCAAGCTAACCGTGCAAAAAAAGACTTGGACCCAGAATTTGTTTGACCACGTCGAAACAAGCGCATTTAAGGGGAAATAAATCGACCTTTAAATAAATGGGCCTTTAATGCATGCAAACACCGGAGGGTTCCTTTACTTTACGGTGCAGCTTTAAATCACCCTTCACAACACGGCGGTGCAGAAAGCACAAAGTTAAACTGTTCTCCTGCGCATCAGCGGCCCAATTTGTCAAAAGCAAAAAAGGCGACACGCGGAGAACGAAAAGGATTAAAAAAAACAAACAAACGGTGAAACATGACCCATAGCTGTTGTACTTTAGCAGCAGTCTTTCTCCTGGATTAATTATTTTAAGCAAAGTGACTTGTTGGTAGATGTAACTTAATGGAAGACTCTCCCATTTGATCCCATTTGTTTCAGCGTGAGATTAAATTTCAGACTCAAGCGACGTGCACGCCTGTCTCAGGGTGTGCATCTGTTTCGTCGGGTGTAATCTAAGTTAGAATAATTAGGCTTACATTCCATAATGGACTTTGACAGTGAAATAAAAAAAAATAAAAAAGGCCTGTGAGTGACTGATGAGATCTCGGGCCTTTTGTTGTTAAGAGCACAGAGAGCGACGTACAGTGAGCTTCAAAATACCAAAATACAGTAATTACCCATCCTTCAATCTGTCTTATGAATTCAGCTCTCTCAAATATCAAGCCTTCTCTTTCTGCACACTGCGTGTTTCTTTCTCAAGCAGTAACTCCAAGACGGACACTTATACACTCTGGCGTTCGTTATATTGATCCGTGCTTACACAAGCGTTGGCACTCACTTAGAATGAGAGGCATGTCTTCACCCAAACATAGCGGAGCAGAGCTCTTGCACGCATCATGACTTCTTTTAAAAGACGCGACGTGCACGCCGAACTTCACCATACATAACCGCTCGCCTCTGCTGTGGGCCGGCTGGTTCCTCCAAATTGAATCATAAAGCGGCTGATGTATTCATCCAGTGTGTGTGATTTAACGAGGACCACGCCGTCTCGTCTTAAATCATATTAATAATCTCAGCCTCACATTGATTGTTTTTTTTTTTGTGTGTTTTGAAGCCAGCACGCTACGTTATTTAGACTTTTGTTGTCGCTTTGATAAACCCACCGTCACGCAGACACAGAAAAAAGACGCATCACACTGCTTTTTCCTCTCACAAGTCTTTATTCATCCGCGTAGAAAAAAAGACAACAGACCAATAAATGAAACAGCATTTTGCACTCGGTTTTGTCTATACATAAGTGTTTTCATCATCACATCTGAGGAGATTTTTAAAGGAAAGATTTTCTAAAAAAAATAATGAATGGTAGCTTTACTGCTTTTTTCAACAAAAAAAAAAAACTGAATTTAAGAAAAAAAAATCCCCAAATACAGGTAGAAAGAAAGTAAATAAAAGACCAAAACCAAAATACACACCAGAGCTCCTTGATTATCATCAGTACACAGTAACACAGGAAGGAAAATCAGCAGAGTACAACCAAAAAGAAAGAAGGAAAGCGTTTTCAACCTTTAAACGCTCTATCTAAATAACCGCCGCTCTGTCCTCCCTTCTCTGTCATCTGAAAATCTGGCTGTTGTTTAAAAGGGATTCTCCGTCAATGTTGCTCCTGCGTTTGGGTCTGTTGGTTTGGGTCGGTGAGAGGCAGTCAGAGAGCAGGGGCTGCTTTCCCGTGGCCGTGTTGAGATGCACAGTGATGCGGTCGGGGCTGTTAACGGATCCCGTGTCTATGCCGAGCTAAGGCCATAAAACTGGACATCCTGAGTCAACAAATGTGTTTCGCTCTCAACACTTTATCAGCCTGTCTTGAATAATTTAGCTTAAAAATGGTCAGATGTCGGTGCTTTAGCTTTGAAAGAATTTCAAGTTTAAAACGGCTTGTGTTTTGCGGTGGGATGAACGGTTTAAAATTTGTTCAGGCTGCACTTTCACGACGGAGTTTTATCAGCTGATTTATCATTTGGTCCAAAATCAAGGGATCAAATTGTGAAATTGGCATTTGAAACCAGACATTTGTATGTGCTGTATTCAAGGACACCCAACCATTTTCCCTCAGTTTTCCTGCTTTAGGTTTAGTTGGAATAACCAAAGTTATTTGTATTTCCTAAAAGCCTCAATAATGGCTTTTTTTATCACTTAATTTTAAAGGCAGAAGTTTACATGCACTAAGATTGCTATGCCGATTTTGGGAAAGTTAGATAGCGATGATTTCTTTGCTTGGCACACTTCTGATCAGTTAATTTACAACACCTGAGTTAAATGGAGGCAGACCTGTGGGCGTATTTTAAGGCAACACCTCAAACATGCTGCTTCCTTGAGTGGAATCATAGAAAACCTAAAGAAATTAGCTAAGATATAAGCAAGAAAATTGTGGACCTCCACAAATATTCAACCTTGGGTTAAATTTCCAGAGGGCTAAAGGTGTCATATCCATGTGTTGTAACTATTATATGCAAAATGTAGGTATAAGCACTGGGGGAATGTCAAACCATTTTGCTTTTTAGGAAGGAGATGAGCTATGAAGCAGTGATGGCAGGTACTCCTGCTGCACTTAATTTACATCTAAAGTCTGAGCAATCCAAATTTTAGCTGCAAGTCAGAAAACCAGCAGGATTTATCAATTGTTCTCAGTGATTGCTAATTACCATTAACAGTACATGCTTATAGCTATGTAGAAAATTTGCCCATCATGTTCAAATACAGGTTTTACATGTATTTATGTGTGTGAATTATTTTATGACATACAAATAGCTTCAAGTGCAAATAGACCCCTAATCATAAGCTGCACATGGCAGCCATGTTGGATTTTTGAGATCAGTGTTTGTGAGAAATCTCAGTTTTTCCATCTTTAAATTCTGACTTTAGGCAGCCTCTGTGTTTATTTTTCCAGTTTTAATTCAGTTTTAATTCAAACATGCAGTGCTAATAGGTATATCATATTTCCTTTTTTTGTGACATACCCAACAAATTGGAAAAAGTCTAACTCTGTTTTGCCATCTAGACAGAAAACTTGGTATTTAAAGGGGTGCTATTTTTTTTTAATTAAAATGTTGAATCATAGTGCTGGATAATCCCAACACTGTGGTTCTATGTGTAACCAGACTGTAGAAGAACATATTAATATCAGAATGCAAAATCACATTTCATATAATAGATATTGTTTCATTAGTATGTTTCCCCTCTTTATTTTTCCTGAACCACAATAAAACAGCATAAAAACGTTTTTAATCAACCTCAAGTTATAAGATATCATGAGTGATGAGTCTTTATAATTTCCTCAACAAATATTATCTGCTGCTCCAAGTTATATCCAAATAAAAAGCTCTGGCTTTCTCTTAAAGATAAATGGGTTACTACTATAAGGTGCACGATGAGTTTCTTTCATGAATGTTGGAAAGACCATTTAATGAAACCAAGCTGAATTGAAAACTGGGTTAATGCTGTTCTCGTAAATGTTTTCATTTACTTGGAGATTATTTAGCCTCTTTGTTTGTCTTGCCTCTAACTTGTATTGTTGTATATATTGAAATGTTCTTAGCTCTGTAAATCAAACAGAGTTCAGTCAAGTTTTTGACAGAATCATGCGGTCTTTTATCACTCGTATTTGTTGGAAGCAGTGGTCACGCTGCGGGGGAAATTTCATCCGTTTTTTAAGATGAAGAAGTCACATTATTCCAGTTGTCAGCCCTCTTCCCCTCAATCTTCTTTTCCTTTTGTCCTCTTTTTTTTTGCCTCCTGCCGCTTCATTGGTCACACGCCCTTTTTTTAACTTAGCTCCTGTTTCTTTCTTCTCCTTCCTCGCTCTCTGCCATAAGCAAGCCACCTCTCAGAGATACTGCACTCCCCCAGACAGCACCCCTTTCCCCCTTGTTGTCCTTTATTTTCTTCCCCTCCATCCACCCATCTTTCCATCACCTCAAACACACACTCTTTCCCTCTCTCTTTCCCACTCATTAGTCTACCCATGCTGTGGTTTGTGTCTCCCGTCTCTGTCAGGGCTGTTGTCACTGCTGTCAGCTCCCTTGGCAAGAACAAAGTCGTCCTCTGCTCACAGCACCACAAAAGACACGAGAAGAATAAAAGGAAAAGAGCTTCAGCTCCATAAAGAAAGGAGAAAAACTAAAAAAGAGGCGTAAAGATGGAAAAATTAAAAAAAGAGGAGGGGGGGGGGGTAAACTAAAGGAAAAGAAGGGAGCTAGGAACACATCTTTTCATGTCAGCCATGATGCATTGGCATCTGTGAGTTATAACAACCATTGATTTCTCCTTTCTGTCATCCGTTTTATCTATACAGCACAGAGCTTACAGTTGGAAGGAAGATATGAGTGCTATCTCTATACACATCAAGTGCCTTTTCCTCATATAAATATATCTCCTGCTAAATCAGCTAATCCTAGTATATCAACCTCAAATAACTTACCGTGTATTATTATGAGCTGAGAAGAGCAGTATGTTTGAAAGACACTGAGATACCCAAAAGAGGAAACGTAACCATTTAGAACAATAAGCAGTGCTGAGAGAAGAGCCTACTGTATTTTGTAGGGTACAGCAGTAGAGTATATTGGGACTCTTACTTCTGCCGCTCATTAACATTGTCCCATCATCATCATCTACTAAGCAAACCAATCAGAATCGAACCATCAGAGGCACAGAGGGTACTTTGGAAACCAAGGGCAAAATGCCACCAGCCTACAAGGCTCTGGTAGCTCAAGGAGTGAGCTGCCATATCACGTGTAGGCGTAATCTATGTCAGGGATGCCACCCTCTCTGTAGCCACGGTTGGTACCATAAGTGACGTGATGGTGGCTGGCTTGGCTGAGTATGGTGCCGTTGAGGCTGCCAGCTCCATGGCTGCTCCGGTAGGTCCCGTTCGCTTGGGAGGAAGAGGAGGAGGAGGAAGGGAAAATCGTGTGGATGTAGGTGACGTCCTCCAGCTTAGGTTGCAGGGACTGATGGGCCATAGCTGTCATCTGAAACCCTGCTGGAGGGGCCCTGATCTCTAGGATGGAAGTGTCTTTCTTTGTACCTGACTCTACATAGTCATCATAATGCTTCCCACCCCGGCCTCTGCTGTATGAGCCTGAGTCCCCAGACATGTAACCTGATCTCTGTCCATACCAGCAGAAGATGGCAAAGATTAAGAGCAAGCTCACCAATGCCGTGGCACCACCAATGATTCCAGCTAGTGGCAGAGCTGTTAGCTCAGAGTCCTGTCCCTCTTTGTCTCCACCTTCCCCTCCAGTGCTGACATCTCCAGTCTCTATCTGAGCACAGGCTGGAGTTGAGTCTTTACTGTCTGTGTCCATGCTGCCAGCTCGAGAAGAACCCATGCTGGACACCCCACCAAAAGAAGTCTCCTGTCGTAGTGGCAGAAGGCATATGAGGTAACGGGAACGTGGAGTGAGCTGGGTAAGGAGATACTGCCTCCTCTCTCCTGGAACCAAAGTCTCTGTCATTGAGCCCAGAGCTGCGCTGCTTCCCATTCTTAGCCACGACAAACGGAAGGAGGGTGCTGGCTGTGGGTACAGCCAACTCACAAGGACGCTGTCCGGAGACAGAGGTTTAACAGTCAGCTCTAAGGCCTCTCTAGATACTTGTCCACCGTTCCCTGGAGGCAGGGGCATAATGAGGCCAGGCTTCTTAGGCCGCAGAATGAAGAGAGAACCTTGTGTGGGGACCAACAGAGGGCCAGTTGTTGTGCTCCCATGAGGAACTACTTGACTCTCTCCAACATCATCTTCACCGCCATCGTTTTCAACTGGGTTCACCACTTCTCCAGGACCAGAACCTGCTGGGGGGCCTTCGCACTGCTCCATCAACGATGTTAACTCTCTGAGTGACTGGCCCCGTACAGGCTCAGGCCCCTGACAGACGAGGCCTCTGACTGTGACTGCTGACCCACGTCCATGCAGCCAGGAATGAAGCCAGCGAAGGTTGCAACCACAGTACCAGGGGTTTCCCTCGCAGCAGCAGCAGCTCCAGACTTTCAGTGTCTCTCAGAATTCCCCGAGGCAGACTGGTCAGGTTGTTTCCTGACAGGTCCAGTCCTCTGTAGGTGCCTCATCCCAGTCCAACGTCGCCCTCGGTATGTGGGTCATCCCGTTGTCTTGTAAGTGTAGTCGTACCAGATGGGCTGAAGGCAGGTTGACTGGCGGAGACTGCAGAGCGTTCCTAACCAGTGACAATTCCGTCAGGTTGGACAGTCGAGAAAAGGTGTCGTCTGCTATGCGTGTGTTGGCCAGCAGATTTCCATCCAGGACCAGACGTCGCAGAGAGGAGAGACCGCGGAAGGCGTGCGTTGGGATGGTGCTGATCCTGTTGTCGTCCAGTCGCAGCTCTTCCAGCGATGCCGGAAGGCCCGCGGGGATACTCGACAGGTGGTTCCGAGACAGAAACAGCAGTCGAAGCCTTGGAGTCCCAGAAAAAGCTCGATCCTGGATGCTAACTGTCGATATTGAGTTATCATCCAGATGTAAACGTTCTAGTAACGGTAACTTGGCCAAAGCGGATCGGGGTAACGTTCGTATATTATTATCCTGCAAATGGAGCTCTCTTAAGGACGGTGGGAGGTGTATCGGAAACTCATCCAGCTGGTTGGCGTATAGGTAGATCACTCGTATAGACGTGCTGCGCTCCAGCGACTGCGGCAGTCCCGGCGTTGCTCAGCCGGTTGCTCTGCAGGTAGAGGATGGCAGCCGTTAATGGCAGTGGAGGGATTATGCTCAGGCCACGGTCGTTGCAGTAGACAAAGCCCTCATCACAGCGGCACACGGAGGGACAAACAATGCCATCATCTCCCTCGCCTGTCTCCATGGCGATTGCAGCTGCCGCCAGCTCCAGCACCTCAGCCAATAAGGTGAGGACCAGGAGGAGGAGAAAGAGCCAATCGCGAAGCTCAGCAAGACTTTCAGCTGCCATGTTGGTGCACAGATCCTAACCAAAAGAGAAGGAAAAACTAGATTAATACAAGGACAGGTCAATCATTCTAAAGCCAAAGGGGTACTGACATATTACATTCAAATAAAAAAAAAATAACTTGACAGTCGAACTGTTTCAAGATGCTAAATTTTGAAATTTCCACCTGCTGGCAAAAGAGAAACCTTTCATCTCAAGAGTTGAAGTGAGTTGGGAATATAAAAGTCAGTTGCCCTGCAGAGAAACTGTCCAGTATTATATGGGTCAGAGCGACCAAGCAGAAGACAAAGTGACATTTAGATTCAGTGAGTGCAACGAGGGGTGGGTTGACCGGCGATAAAGATTACAAGAATTGAAGAAAGCAAAGAGACAACAGAAATGGAGAAAATTGGACAGTGACAGTTGAAATGGGGGGGAATAAGTGAAGAGGGCTTTATTTCCTGGGAGGTTAACAGAACTAGAGCAAGTGACACGAAAATAAAATGGAAGATAGATCATGGAGAAGGAGATTAGACTAATTGGCTGCGGCACAGTTGATGGATCTGAAAACAGCACAAGTACCAAAGTTGCTGTGACAGCACTAGATCTGACCCTGGGAGAAAATGAGGATAATAACTCAATAGAGAAACACAATTTCAAAGATTTCTGAAGGTTTACTCAGATGCATACTGTGTCTGTTTGAGGTCATGACCACTTGGTGAACTGCTCACAAATTAATAAGCATACCGAGCACTGAGTGCACATACAGTACAGTCTGACATGTATAATATATAATTTCATCAGGTGGTTATTGTTTGTCAAATTTCTATAAAATATTCAGGAAAGTGCTCCTGGGATCTTCTGTTTTATCCAGAGAAACCTTAATACTGTTCTCTGAAAAAGTATTGGCCCCCTTACAGATTTCTGCTACTTTAGCTACTTTTTTTTTCATTTAAATTCAATCAATTCAAAAAATGCTTTGTTAATCCCAAAGGGTAATTAAAATGTTCCCAATTGTAAAACAACTTTTAATATCAGACAAAGTTAACTTGTATAAATACAAATACAATTTTCAGTAGACAAAAAAGCTATCTAAACCAATCCGGCCCTATCTAAAAAAATAAAAAAAACGTAGTCGCCCCATAAACCTCATAACTGGTGGCGCCATCTTTGATACAACTTCCATCAAATATAAATTTGCATTTTGTCTCTTACATTGATTAATGATTGATCTTTATTATGTATTTACTTATGTTGAGTTATTTTAGTTCAGCTGCATTGGAGTATGAATAGCTTGTTCCGTGCCAGAAAATTTCAATCAGATAGAAGTCTGGACTTTGACAAGGCCTCTTCAAAATCTTCATTCTGCTTAGGGTTTTTCTTTTTTGAGCAGAGTTGGGCTTGCTAATTTGTTTTGGATCATCAGCCTGTTGTTTAAACCAAAGTGAACTTGAGTTTAAGAACATAATCTGATTGCCGGACATCTCCTTCAGGAGTTTTGAATGTAGCAAGATTATGGTTTCACTAAACCAAACCAGGCCAACTTCCATCCATCCGTCCATTTTCTAACACGCTTATCCCTATTGGGGTCAAAAGGGGTGCTGGTGCCTATGTCCAGCTGTCAATGGGCGAGAGGCGGGGTACACCAGGCCAACTTTAATTATAAAACACTTTAAACAATCATAGTATCAAAGTGCTAAAAAACACAGTGCATAAAAAGCCTGCACAAAAAATTAAAACAATAAACACATAAAACCAATTAAAAAAAATCTTGATTTAAACTAAAAGACAATATCTCAGATGGTGCCAAAAGCCAAAGAAAAGAGATGGGTTTTAAGAAGTGATTTAAAAGCAACCTTTCTGAGGCCCAAAGGCAGGTCGTTCTACAGTTAAGGAGTAGTAGCAGAGAAGGCCCGATGGAGGCAAATTACAGTAATTACAATAGGTTGTCATTGTAGCAAGTTTTGTTTTTGGGTTTATTTTCCAAAAAGCTGAATTAGTTTTACAACAGTTGTGACGTGAAACACCTTTCAAAAAGTCCCACTATTATGTCATCAGTCCGTGAATATTTTTCCCAAATGTTTTGCGGCTCATCGGGATGCTTTTGGTAAATGTGGAACAGGCTTTTTTTGTTCTCTTTGATCTGCTGTGATTTCTGCCTTGGAGCTGTCCAATGAATGCTATTTTAGCTTCGTCTCTTTCTTATTGTTCAATCATAAGCACTGACCGTAACACTGCAGGTCTTGATGCTCAATTCCATTTTTTTGTTGTTGCTGAAATCGCACTCCAGCACACTGTTTATGGAAGTAATGATGGATGTAATTGTTACTAAAAACTCCCAATAATGCTTTGTTAAAAAAACTTAATTGGGTTAGGTATAAAAAGACAACAACATAATAGCAAATACTGCCATAGCTGTGTTAGTATGAAGTTCTTTAGAATAGGAGCTGACAATATTAAGACCACATCAAAAGAAGGAGAAAGGTCAGAATAAGAACGGCACAACTATTAACAATAGACTTTTGTGGAGCCTTGACTGCTACTGTTGGAGAGAAGTCTGTGTGGATGTGTAGAGAGAGTCAGAGCATAAAAGACAGATGAAATGTGACATGATTGTTCAGACGGCAGATGCTTTGAAATCTACTAGATACATAACCGACTTACTATCACATATGGAAGTGGCACAAATCAAAATTTACTTAGAGGGAAAATATCAGAATTGGGCCATAACAACACTGCCATGAAAAAGACTGATATGGATTGTAAATAGGCGAAAAGATGGGATTTGGATCGCACTTGCACTTGGTCATACATTAAAATTTCTGCCATGATCTGAAACAATTAAAGGTGAAATAATTTTTCATAGCACAAGCATGTTTTTTTGGTTGAAATTTTATGTTTCCAAAAAAAATAAATCTTTGAGTCAAACTTTAATAGCATCATTTTGCAATTTAAATAAAATAACACCTGCGCTTTCCCCTTCAGTTTAGCTAGTTTGTGCAATTTGAGTAAAGTAGTGTAATAAAATTGATAGAAATTACATTTAACCAATAAACTCTTTGTCTTTTGGGTAGCCCTGAGGCTGTGAAATGTTCCCTGATGTGAAAGGGCTGACATGATTTGACAGCATATTTGATAAACAAATCCTCCAGAGGCAAGTTTTTTTCTCCCCCTGTCCCCCCTTCTGTACATGCACATGTGTGTTTGTGTGTGAACTCTGTGCTCGATGCAAAATTGCCCCTCGGCTGCAGTCAAAATCCATGCAAAGCAAACAAGAGATGGCGACAATAGAAGAAATGAAGAGGTTGGAAGGGGTTGAGGAGACAGATGGAGACTTGGACAGTCAGTCAGGGGAGGAGAGGGGAAATGAGTTTCTGGCAGTGAAGACTGAAGTCGGTATCAGCTGAGTTCGCTGCAGAAAGAAGAATGGATCCAATCCCTGACTGGGTGTTGTTTTTTTTTTTTTTCCCAGCTAGATATGTGTAAAAATAGCTGTGTTTGGTACTTTTATATGCCTGTGTTGCGCGTCTCTGTGTGAAAATGTGACAGAGATCTGTATCTACAACAACCAGCTCCTGTGTCTGCCTGACACAGTATTAGATGCATCAGGGCGAAGAAGTGGCTGCGCCTGAGAATTTGGCATGAACCCTGGCTTGATTTTTCTCTTTTCATAATCTTATTTTTAACTCGAGTCTGATTTTGGAAGACAGGGAAAGTACAACAGATATACACATGCACATAAAGGGAGCGTAAAGGTAGGAGCTGAGACCAGATTGGGATGCTCTATGAATATCAACTAGCATATGTTTCAGTGCCACAACATCCCCACTTCCCTCTCATAAATATCTTCTTGGCACAAGCTTGTTTGTGTGTTTTTCGCCCACATGCCAAGGTTTCCAATCGACATGTTGCTTTAATGATCCTCAGATTTTCTGTCCCACGCCGTCCCATGTTCGATCTCCTGCCGTCTCGTCTCTCTGCGTCTTTATCTTTTACACCATCTACCTCTCCCATCTGCACGCCTTCTCTTCATGACCTGTCATTATATCCACTTTAATGTTTGTTTACAGAATTATCCCTGTCCTCTCTGTCACTGTCTCCATCTTCTCCTAATCCTCTTTTATCATTTCCTCTCCAGTTGTTTGTTGATTCCTACACACTGAGATTGGATCAATCGGACAGGGTTTAGTCTCCCTGCCTACAACTCCCCGGCTCCTCTCCTCCCCACCTTGGCAACAGAGATCTTCTTTTCCATTCAGGTGCAGCAGAACACCTCCCTTTTCTTCCCCTCCTTGTCGTTCTCACTCCTCAGCCTCATCTTTGTTTTAGAGATAAAGTGATCAGAGATTCTGCACCTCCAATTTTGTGAAGCTCATACCTGCCAATACCGATTTTAGCCGATTCTCTTCAAGAACTCCAAATGACGAGTGTATTTTCTCTGCTTTATGATTCATTTAAATCAAACAGTCTGATAGCTAATTGCTTGAAGTAAAATAAAACAATGATTTTCCCCCAAAGGTGCCGGAAGAGAGAGAGAGTTGTCTCTCCCCACCACCGTAAATCTGTTGATTCAATAAAATCCTGCAGATTGTGGGACAGAGGTTTCAGTAAAAATAAAACCAACTAAAAAGAATAATGGAATATATATGTTTCCATTTTACACGATAGATTATAGCGGACTAATTTGTGCACAAGACAAAGCAGAGATACCAAAGGATATTTGGTACAAGATACTAGATTCATTCAAAATAAATTACAGCTGTGTCCGGCTTTATAGTTTTAAAAAAAATCTGATTTGCTGCCATGCAGAGCTGTGAAAATGTATTTCCCTCCTCCGATATCTTCAGTTTTTGCTTTGCTTTGCTCGCTTAAATATTTCAGAAAATCAAAGATTTTTTATCAGACCAAGAAAATCTGAGCAGATACAAAAGGCTGTTTCATTACAAGTTAAGTGGGGGGGGGGGGGGGAGGGGAACTCTCCAAACTAATCTTTTCATATCTGGAAAAGTAATTTGCCTTTTTGGTAAATCAGTTGACTGTGATGGACCACATTTCTATTTTTGGTTAACTTTCACTAGCCACACACATCCCTGACCACTGCCTGATCAAGAAACAATTTAAATAGAACCTGCCTGACTGCATGAAGTAGGCTAAAGGGTTTAATCGTCTGTCTGGAAATGGTTGAAGTTATTTTGAAGGCCTTAAGATTCAAGTTAGTGTCAGTGGGAGGCACTACCCACACATGGGGAAAACACGGAGAATTGATAAACATTTACCGTCTACTAAAATTACTCCAAAAGTACATTTAAGACTCAGCCAGGAGGTCACAAAACACCCATGAACACGAGTTTTACATGCTTCACTTGTCTCAGTTTAGGTGATAGTTCATGATTCAATAATAGCAGAGAGACTGGGCAAAAATGGCCTTCATGGGAGAGATCCAAGGCCAAGACAACTGTTAACTACAAAGAACAAAAGGGAACAAATACAGCACTTCATACATATATATATATATATATATATATATATATATATATATATATATATATATATATATATATATATATATATATATATATATATATATATATATATAAAACGAAATTTGGAGTATGGCTGGGCAATAAATCAACTGTATGAATTAATTTGAATTTGCAATTTATGTAATTATTGAAAAATCGAGTTTTCCAGTTGCCAGTGCAAAAAAAAACCTAGAGTTTAAAATAAATCTAAATGTCGTGAAATGTTCAAATTTACTTTTGAAAAACCAACTCCTCCGCCTCCTGCTGTGAATGAAGCTGCTGGTGGCTACCAGGCGCTGCTCTGGTCTCTGTAGAGAAGGAAAACTAGAGACAGTCCAGTGTTTCTACTAAGCGACTCATATTTGGGGACTTTTCAGACCCCTTTCTGTGTTTTTAGCAGCTTCACTTGAAAGCAGCAATCTGTCTGCAGTTACTGTCTCACAACTGCCAGAGCTGTGTGGGGTCTCCCTGTTCCCTCAGCGCTGTCTCGCAGGCACAGGAAGCTGCTGTGTGAGTTTTGTGAAAGGCAAGTTATTGCACTATTAATCACAATGGGGACACTCATCTTTGTTCAAGAGGAACCTTTTATTTATTTTGCCTCATTTTAAAATTTTGCACTTCAAGCCCAATTGGGAAATTAATTTTGGTTTGTTAATTATTTTGTGTCAAATTAAAAACAAAGTTTATTTGAATGATTTCCTTGTTTCTAGTTTTTTAAAGAAAAAAAAAAAACGATTGAAATTGTAAATCAGACATATTGTGAAAAATATTTGAGATGTGAGGCCATATCGCCCAGCCCTAGTTTGGAGTGGCCTAGTCCAAGTCCAAACCTAAATCCTACTGAGAAGCTGTAGCATGATGTTAAACAGGCTGTTCTTTTTAGAAAACCCAGTGATAGATTGCATAGGTGTGTTTTTTTTCTTAACAACTAAAATAATTTAGAAACTAGCCTCTGTATTTACTCAAGTTATCTTTGACACCTTCTCTGTGTTTTTTAAAACGCCTCACTGATACTGAAAGTGGCTGAATTTGAGTCTTCTTTACTCAGTTGAAACTTCAACACTAAAGAGTGTTGTCTGTGCCAGCTGTTACTGCCTTGGTGTGTTGTTTACTGATGGATTTGTGTCTAGATTTGTGTCGGCCAATCATGGTTTAGGGGTGGTGGAGCGTAAAATTAGCCGCTTCCTAGGCAGACCTCTAGCTTTTTGCCTTAATGTCGTCTTCCCCAACGCCCCACATGTAAAACAGGTTCTGAGAATGGTCACTCTTAAAGCACTGAACCTTTGTGGGTTTTTTTTTTCTTCCTCCTTTTCATGAAGCAGAAAACGACCGGTAAGTGTAGTGAATCTCAATGTGATGAAAGCACAGCCGAAGACGTGTGTGTGTGTGAAAAGTCTGATCGACCCAGTGTGTGATTGCCGTGGGCTTTCTAACCTGCTCAGTCTCTGTGCCTTTCACGTCCGCCGCAGCTTTGTTTTTTTCCTGTATCGGGGATTTGTGGAGAGGAGTATTAGAGTGTCTGTGCGTGTGATTGAGGATGTTGCTTTGGATCTCCCTGTGTTAGCACAGTTTCGCAGCCTCCTTTGAATCGCTCAGAAGTGTAGCCTCTGTCCTTGGGGCTGTTGAATCTTCCTCAGCTTGGGTGAATTATGATAGGGATGATGATAGCCTGTACTCCAGGGCTCCACAAGAAGCAACACCAGCATGGCTCAAAGCCGCCACGGCGTCCACATTTGTGTGTGTTGGGTGCGTGTTAGTCCTCCTGCCAAGCTTGTTCTCTCTTTCTGGGGATGGGGCTTTCAGGCCTGCCAACTTAAGTCATCTTCATTGAGTGTCCAGAGGTTTAATTCTGAAACCACTCCTCCACACCCAAATGCTCACGTCGGGCAGGCAGGCAGTCAGAAGATGGCTGACAGCTTAAGGGTTCTCCTTGGAAAGTCGAAAAGCAATCCCGGATCCTCGTGCAAGCACTGGGTCATGCAAAAATAGTACTGCGCCGCGCTACGCTCGCTTCGAAAAGGCAGGTAGTGATTTTAATTGATGAGCAGCGGGGAAAGAGACGAGAAGAAGCGCCACTTAGTCCTCCGAGGAGAAAATCTGGTCTCTCCCTTTTTTAGGTTCACAATCACAATTATGACAACGTAAACGTCACTGGTGACGATAATTAAAATGTTTAGAGGCGCTCCCTCTTTAGTTCACACAGATCGTCTGCAAAGGCAGAAGATGATCACGGGCCGTAAACGGTCCACTTGGAGCTGCGTGGAAGGAGTTCTGCTGCAGCCTTGAAGAAACGGATCCTTCACTTCAGCAGATGAGCCAGCCGCTGGCCGGGAGTCGGTGGTCGTTCATCTGAAAAGACAGAGCCCATGGGAAGAAAATTAGAATTTATGTGGAGATCACGACGTAAGGATGAAAAGATGTGATTAGTTTTAATTTATGTATTCTATACTTTTTGTTATTCAGCTATGGATTAATTTAATTCATGTATTATTATTATTTATTGATGATTATTATCCATCCACCCATCCATCGATCCATCCATTTTCTAACCCGCTTAGTGCCTCTGATGAAGAAAATAATAATTTATAAAGTTTTTTTCCACAATTAGTATTTTTATTATTTATTATTAACAACAATAACATTTTTATTGTAAAGGTTATGGACACATTGATAAAAAATTAATATTTAACTGAATGAAAAAAACAAACTCGTAAAGCAACAAATAATCAGACTTTCTAACAGGAACTGACTCACCATACCTTCTTTCATTGATGATTACATCAGAATTCATTCATAACATAAAAATTAACACATTAATATGATTAGCCTCCCATTCATAAACATAAAAACACTGCCCAGGTGTGTTGTTGTCATTAGTTTTTTTTTATTTTTTTGCCAGGTAAGCAGCCCCCCCATCCCCGCCCTCTAAGCTGACTTTGGCCCAGAGTTGGGGGCCGCCAGCATAGATGGAAGGTCTATAACTCGGCTACAGTCAATTAAAAATCACTGATTAACTTATGAAATGACCCATAAAAACCATTATCCTCCTGGCAGAACTAGGTTTTACAATGTTTGCCGCCGCTGATTTATTTGCAGAAGGACCAACACCGTGATTTACTTTCAAACTTTTGTCACTGCTGACTAGCGAACCCCATCCCAACCTGTGTTTCACTGCATGTCAAGGTCATGTTTGCTGCAAAGCTGCGTCCACAGTAGTACTAGTTCAGGTAAATCAACGGCGAGGTGGAAGTCACAGGAAGATGCTGGTTGAGGGTAAACTGATGGTCCACCAAGTCTCTAGAGCAGAGCAAAGAACCATGGACTCATTGCAGAGCCATTGGGGCAAATTACCCGTATAAGTCTAGTAAATAATGTCCAAGCCTCAAATTCAAAAGATGTGGTTGCCTATTAAGTTTACCTCAAGGAGAATTAAACTGCTGCATTTAACTTGTATATCACAAAAACCCAAATCGACCAATGAAATATAATTACCAAAAAGTGAAACCTTATCTCAAATCAACGTAAAATAGAACAATAATGTAATTCTCATTGTGTATGGGAAAGCTTTGTAATACAGGTGCACATCAATAAATTAGATTATTTAAAAACTTAATGTATTTCAAATACTTGGGCCAAACATTTAATTCAGATGCTATAGGCCTATAGATCTATTAAACAGAGTGGTAAGTGCTAAATAAAATGGTAAATGGACTGAACTTATATAGCGCTTTTCCAGTCATACTGACCACTCAAAGCGCTGTACACTAGAGCCACATTCACCCAATCATTGTCACTAACACACACACATTCATACACCGATAGACAGCTCGGTAGGCAACTTGGGGTTAAGTGCCTTGCCCAGGGGCACATTGACATGTGACAGCAACCTTCCAATTGCAAGACGACCTACTCAAGGCCATCAAGCCACAGTCACCCGTAAAGTGGTGTATTTCAAGGATTCATTTATATTATCTTTGCCAATTGTTATTTAAAACGAATGAATCCCCAAAATCTTTATTTCTTATGACTAAAAGAAATAAAGACTAAATAAAGCAACGTTTTGGTATTGGCTACCCAGTCGTCCAGCACAGTGGTAAGCTAAAGAAGCTGGCTAGCCACTGTGTGCTGGATCCAAGCAGGTTCATGGAAAACTCAGTGGAAGATAGAAGTCTGGCATAAACCCAGAAGCTGTTGGGATAATCACAAATTTGAAAAGATCGTGAAGCAAAGCCCATTCAAGGGTTTGGAGGAATCACAAAGACTGCATGCAGTCAGAGTCGCCCCACTGATAAATGGTAAATGGACTGAATTTATATCGGCTCCTCTAGTCATATCAACCACTTGAAGCACTTTACAATCTACAAACATTCACCCAACTGCACTCACTGCACTCATAAAGGTAAACCAGGTCAAGCATCCACTTTATGTTAACATTTAATTTCCTGTTAAACACATACAAAATGGGTTTGTGGGGTTAAAACAAACAATTCTGCAATGCTTACTAGAAATTTCAATTTAACCCAAACAAACACCATTTTTATGTGTTAACTGGAAATTAAACACATTTATATTCACTCGCATTCATCCACTGAGTCGCAGATCGGCAGGTAACTTTCCGATTGCATGACCGCCGATCTACCCACTGAGCCACAGTCGCCCCAGATCTATCCGGGTCACTGGCCACCTTTCAGAATAAAGTCAATTTTATCTTTCATTCGGAGATCAAGAACTCAGACTCCAGAGGGAGAGTGGAGATGCAGAGAATCAAAGTTGCGTGAGTCAAAGACTGCTGGTGCTGGTCCACTGTGTCTTATTAAGTCCAAACCCCTTGAAATTTAAGAGCACTTCCTGCTTCCTTCTGCTGAGAAGCTTTATGGAGATACTGATTTCATTTCCCAATAAGACTGCCCACTCTGCCAAAACTACCAACGCCTGCATAAGTGGCTATGGTGTCACTGTGTGTTAACGGGCAGCTAACTGGGCCGACCTAAACCACCTAGGGAATCTGTTTAGTCATGAGGAAGATAAGAGACTCGAGAGCCAACAACGCAAAAAAGCTGAGGGCCACTATTAAATCAACCAGGGATTCTTTAACACCTCAGCGGTCCCACAGGCTGCGTTCATGTAGTAATTCATGCAAAAGGAGCCCTGACCCAATATCGTCCTTATACTGTCCGTAGGCTGACATTTCTGTATAAATTATGCTTTTTTCATCAGTCTTGTGCTCTTTTTTTGAAAATTTTCAGAGAAACTGAATTCTAGGTTTCAAAATGTCACAAAATAAACATTAATATATCACTCTGGTTGTAACTTGACTTTTGAACTGAATTACTGACACAAAGTAACTTTTGGATGACATTCTAACGCATTGCACCGGAATAACCCATTATAATATTTAAAGTTGGTTCCAAAGTTTGGATGCTGTTATTGCTGAACAAAAAAGGAAAATTTGTTTTTATTTTAATCCAGTTTTTGTTTGTTTTTTTTAAATATCAGCTTTGTTTTAAGCAAGATGTAATGTCGAGTTTCACTGTTGGCACAATATGAAGCACTAAAAGGACTGAATAATTATCCCCCTCTGAATGGTTTTACCTTCCAGGATTAAGTACATCGTGAAAACGCTACTTGAAGGTCAACGCCGCATATGTGCAGCATTACGCTCTCAGCGCACAACAAACCTCCCATTAAGGAAACTGCGTGTTTTATGTCAGTTTTTT
This sequence comes from Fundulus heteroclitus, assembly GCF_011125445.2. Classification (NCBI taxonomy): domain Eukaryota; kingdom Metazoa; phylum Chordata; class Actinopteri; order Cyprinodontiformes; family Fundulidae; genus Fundulus; species Fundulus heteroclitus. The sequence goes on along the minus strand of NW_023396934.1, from coordinate 2,322,909 downwards.
TTTGTTCTTTCACACAAAGCTGAGGAGCTTTCATTAACCACCGCGCACTAAGTGCCTGTATCTTATGAGCGAAATGAAAACCCCTGGTGAGCATTGGTTTTAGAAATGTAAGGTTTTCATCAGCTACGCCGAGCATACAGAGACATATTCATCAGAAGCCATTAACTGCTCCGCTGCTCACATCCGCCCCGTTCTCATCCCGGAGTAAGTAGACTACAAAGCCAACTGGGAGATTCTCATCCAGTTTGCAAAAAAACACAAACAGAAACAAATAAAACTGTCCTCGTTTTCCTCTCTGAAGGACACACGCCGGAGCCGAGAAGGATTTGTTTAACAGGCTTAAGCCAGAGCCTGCGTGTGTTCATGAAGGGTGCTTAATGTTTAAACCGAACCCCTGACAGTCTAAATTCAAGGTGATGATATGTTTGGCCGCGTTTTTTGTTTTATATTCAGCATTGTGAGCGGTTAAAAGGATGGCGAGGAATACGTTTTGCCGGGTGCAGTTTGGAGGAAGCAGTTATGGCGGTGGAGATAAATTGTTCTATTCATAAAAAACAGGAGCAACGTGATATCCGGTTATGTGGATTGTAAACTGATTTCCATGTGCAGAGTGAAGCTGAAATATGCAACAAAAGCCGCACCATTTGGGACAGCATGCTAAACAGTTTGCAAAATGTGATTTGCATGGAGAGAACAGAGTAAACGTTGCCTTTTCAAGGGCAACGTTAATGTAAGAGAAACTTTAGATGTGGAGCTAAGACTGAAGAAAGGGACCCGACCGCACTACCAAGAGTTTAAACACTGGGAAAAGTATAGTTACAGCAAATAAAGCCATTAAATAAACTGTTATGGCACTTAAGAAAATGAATGGCAATATTTGTGATAATAAATAGGGTTACTGGGTTATAATGAAAGGGTACTAAGAAAAAAAAATTATAGAAATATTAACTAACATTTCGGACATCATAAAAATAATTGGGTTATTGAAAAAACACGTCTACTTAGAGAGAGTTTTAGGAGCAACAGGGTCCTAAAAAGTCTGAAATGTGTCATTTTTTTTTACACTTTTGTACATTTATACATTTCTTCTATTGACTTATTTTGTTTTATTTAAATTAACCACAATTGTTTGATTGTAGTTTTTCGGCACCTGGGATTTTAAATATTCTTATCTTATCTTCTACTACACTCATAAGAAAATATAGATTTCATTAGATTTGGCTTAAAAACAGAGATTTTATAGCTGGCTAGAACCTGTCATGAGTAACCCTTAAGAAGCTATTTGATAACCTGAGTCTAACATTACTGCTCCAGTCCAGAGTCAAAATAAAGTATGATTTTATTTTAAGTTAACACAAGTAGAGTCTCAAGTTTAACTTAAACTGAAGCATGCAGAAAAACCTGGAAAAAAAAAACATGGAGGGTTTAACTTACGACATGTTTGGAAACACCGTCTATATCCTTTGAAGGAAATTGGAAACGTAATATAACTGAAGTATCTCTGAGTAAGTTGCATAGAAATGATTTTCTGATCAAAATAAAGAGATCATACATTATGACTTATTATATGAAAAGCAAATATTTTAGTGTAAATGTAGGCTTTTGTTTTTTACCTATCAATACCACAGAATGGACATACAGTCTGCGGTCATTTAAACAATGTTGTAGAAATAGGAAAACCTGGAACAATAAAAAAAAAAAAAAAATAGGATAAGGTGGAAAGCCACACCTCTGTGTCCAAAACTCCCTCAACACTATATTGAACCGACATGATTGTGTTGTGTAAATAACCTGTTAGCATCAGGAGCGTTGGGGGAAATGATGGATGGCCCAATGTGATGCTAATGATCGTAGGGGGGCTTTAATCAAGGAGTCTTTTGAAATTCAACCCTCGATACCTGTTGCTGGCGTGATTTTCATTTAAAAAATTTTTTCTATCTGCTGCACCCCCAATGAGCCATGCAACTGCAAAAAAAAAAAAAAAAAAAAATGTTTCACATAAACGCGCTCTAAGCAGGAGAAGGATGCATGGTTTATTGAAGATAGCCGTATGTGTGGAGTTGGATATATCTTTAGAAACTAAAATGTGTCCTGTAGAAACTCCAGAGTATCTGTTCCTGACAAGAAAAACTGCAGGGTTTGGATCAGCGATGGTAAGTGAGTTAGCTGGCTGGAAATCATGACACTAATGTCGACCCTAGAGGAGGCTGCTGATAGGTTACTGTTTGGTTTTTACTTAAAGCTATAGTGATTTAAAAACCCATACATGCCATAAATGTAATGTAATGACTCGGCTCAGTATCAGTGAAACTTAGACTGCTCAAATGAAAACCACTGTCAATTAACACGTTAAGTTCAAATACCCTTCTTTTCACGCGTATCAGAACTGGAGCTGCTTTCTCTTAGTTTAAGTGTAAAACTGCACTTTGATCTGATTGTTCAATATGTTAAGCTCTGCTTAGAAAACCAGAGCGGACTAGCCTGCCATTTAAAGAAGCAATCTGTGCCGAAGAACCTTGAACCCCAATATGCTGCAGCGCTTTCCAGGGAAGGTTGTTTATTTGAACAGCGTCAAACCCCAATCTAAATGTGCAAACAACAAGGCGACTTCATAGAGGAAGAATCCAGGCGCCAAACTTAACAAGCCTGCAGACGTGACCCTCAAACCAGGTTGAAACAACTCTCACAGTGATATGAAAAAGCAGAAGAAACCGACTCAAAGTGTTGAAAACTTTGCAGCAATGGTAAAAAGTCAGTTTCCAAACACTAAATCCCTAAAAACAGATGATGCAACACAATGGTAAACGCACTCCTCTCCTACTATTTTTTTTTTCCTTTTCACATTTGTTATGCACTAAAATATATTGTTTTCTGGAGGTCTTTAGCCGAATTAAAACTTGACATTTAGCATCGTTAGTTATGTATAAAAAGCAGCGGTCACCTTCAATATTGGGAGCAGTTGGTTTAAAACGTCCTCCTGTTACAGGATTTGTTCTGCGGTCCATCCTTTCGTACACCCTTCGCTAATCTTTATATACTGCAGGCAGAAATATCTGCCTTGTGTTGGTGCCTGTAAGTGCCTACTGAAGATCAGCAGCGTTTCCCCCCCACAGCTCACTGCCATCGCCCATTAGATACTGATGTGTGCGTAAAGTTCAGGCTGCCCTTCAAACTGTCAGGGATTTCCAGAAGTCAAACTGGGTGTGGAGCGATGGAGAGGGGGGCGGGGGGAGTTCATGAGATAGAAAAGCCAGGGAGTCAGGAGTCAAAACCATTTAGAGAGGCGAATGTATAAACATGTGCATGGCGGGTTGAGGAAGGGTCAGTAGGTTACTGCCTTGCATCATCAAAACAAACGCTTCCCATATTTCTGATAAACATACCACCCAAGAAGCGTGCTGTGCAGATTAACACCAGAGACTCTCCAGCATGCCCACTTTATTAGGTACACCTTGTTTATAGCGGGTTGAACTCACTGAGCTATATTATACACTGGAGTGCTAATCGCCCGCTGTTATAACGAGTCGCTTTGAAGCCACCGGCCGCCATATTGGTACTCCCTATTTTCCTCCAGTAACTAGGAAATATGTGCGCTACAGCATCGAATAACGAGGATTTTCTCATGTTCAAGGGGGGCTTAAAACTTTTAAATGTCAAATGCCATATTTTATGTTATGTTCTAAAACTATCAAGTAATGAGAAAGTCATGTGCTGAAATATTTTGTATTTATCTATTTATATATATATATATATATATATTTAATATGAATAGCATGTAAAATATTTCAGCACCTAATATTCCTAGTAGTTGATAGTGTTAGTACATCGACTGTAAAATTGTAAAACTGTAAAAATTACCTATGAAACGTTTTCACACAGCCAGAAAACTGCTTGTTATTGCAACCAAATCCTATGGGATTCTGTGAGAGTAGGGATTAGCAAGATGGCGGCCAGTGACTTCAGTTTTCGGCAAAATCAGCACTCCAGTGTATTATATAGCTCAGTGGATGAACTGCCTTCATTCATCCTGGTGTAGGCTCAACAAGGTTTTGGAAGCATTCTTCAGAGACTTTGGCCCATATTGACGCGGACCGTATCACACAGTCACAGCGGATTTGTTTGCCGCACACCCATGATGGGAATCTCCAATTTCGGCGCATCGTAAAGTGTCTCTGTTGAGCTGAGATCTGGGGACAGCAGCAATGCTAGGCTGTTCTCTTTAACGATGCTCAAGTGGTACAAAGTGTGCCAAGAAACTATCTCCCATATCGTTACACCACCACCACCTGCCCAAACCACTCCTACAACGTAGGATGGATCAATTATTAAGGTTTATAGCCACCATCTGAATGTTGGAGCTGACTCAGTGGACCAAGTCAAATGTTTTCCAGTCAGTTATCGTCCAGTCGTCTGTGATTGTACCTTCAGTTTCCTGTAATTAGCGACATGTGGTGTAGTTTCTGTTGCTGTTGCTCTACCACGTCAGGTTTCGCCATGTGGCGCACTCGGAGATGGTGTTCAGCATAGCCTGGTTGCCTGAGTTACAGTTGCCATCAAAACCCGGTCTGTCCAATCTCCTCAAAACTCTGACATCAACAAGACACTTGTGTCCACACTCGCAGGACATTTTCTCTCTTTCGGACAACTCTGTCAACCCCAGAGAAGGTTAAAGTGGTCAGTGAAGATATGTTCCCCTAAGAGTTTGGGTCTGCCCCATGTGTCTCTTCTCTGTGGGATGTTCCTGGAACACATCCAGAGTAGGGTTGTCCGAGATTAGCAATAATATTGGTGAATGTTGGGATAACTTTGCAGTCAATAAACAATAAGAGCGGTATTGTGTTTCTGCTTTAAATTCATATCAAACATGAACCCCAGATAATGAACATTAGGTATATCCACCTTGGCAACAATATTTTATTGAAAAGTTGCCTCTGCTCTGCTATTTTGGCCACAAACAGCACTTGGTTGTGGTTTTCTACATAACCGGACCACCTTTCCACCTCTTGACGTTCTAAAACCTTTATGCCGCATTAAACAAGTGTCAACACAATGCATTACAAGGACAAAGGGGGCCGAATGTATAGTACCTACATAATTAGCACCTGAACTGACTTGTTTGACGTGGAGGAGCAGCGGCATCACTTAAAGCTCCCTCCTGCATGACGGAGCTCCATGCCTTGCCTGTGAGGGCGAGTCCAGCCCCCCTAACAGAGGAAGCTCTAATTTCAGCCGCTTGTACTCAGGATCTTCGGGTCACGATATGTATCTCATGGTCAATAGCGACGAGTGGGGCGCACGGACGGACCGTTTGAATTGAAGGTTTCACGTTTGTAATCCTCCCAATTGGACCGGCTCCTCCAGATTCCATTAATCACAACAAAGGAGGTGTTTTAATTACGAACCAAGCTGCCTCTCTCTCTGAATCACTGAGGGTTAAACACCTTTAATGTTTAAAGTTAAACACTCTTCAATTACCGCATCCCTGTCACAGAAAAAAATACCTGTGCTCCGTTCAGTGTCACCAGAGCCCTTTTACTCTCACGCTATAAGAAGGCTGAAAAATCTCGGCCTTTCATTCAGGAGTAATTCTCTGCAGCGGCTTCATGCAAGAGAGACCGCAGCAAGCTATAGTGGCAATTAAGAGCTAGATAAGTGATTGATTGGTCACTCAGAGCAAACGAGACGCTCCTTTCTTTTTGTTTATGAATGATAATCTACTGGTCTCAGCTCCTGGAGTATATTCGTTGCTTTATATAGTTTCTTTTTATGGTGAATGCAATTATTTGGTAAGGCAGTATTTATAAGATGTTTGATTGACAGGCAATAAAAAGAATAATTCTGTAAAATAAATTATTTGATCTCTTTTACATCTACTTACTCTCATGTGGAAGAAAAAGATGAACGAGGGAAGACTAGAACGAGTGGCATGCGGTTGTGATACTGTACTTTCATTCAAAAACATTTCCCCCTGACCCTGCCACAGCATGTTTTACATTGCTCTTGTTTTTTGTTGTTGTTGTTGTTAATGCACACCGCAGTTCTCAGCTAATGTTCCTGTTCCTCGGGGGGGGAGACAGAAATCTCTCTGCTTTCGTTGGCCAGTCAGTGACAACCTGCGCAGCCTTCAGGCACTCAACACTGTGTGACTTTCACTGCAGCCTGTGCGCACGCTCACCCACGGTTTTTTGCTTGAATAATAATGATGAAATATTAGTTATTTATTTTTTCTCGTGCTGAACGAGGGCAGAGACGCCTGACACAACACGGCTGAAGGAACTGGCGGCGGTGTTAAACGGCCTGGACAACGCGTTGCGCCTTAGTGCTGCTGACGACCGGGTGCATACCAAATAAAGCTGGCAAGAAGTCTGCTGGAGGAGGGCTGTGCAGATGTTATTTCAGGGTTCCAGATGGTGGAACAATATGGACGGATATGTGTCCACTATGATCACATCAGCTGTAGATGACCAATTTCCCATTTCTGATTTGTGTAAAGCTTTGATCTGCCAACACCCGTTTTACCTGATTCCGGTTTTCTCGTTAGAAAGATATAAGAAAAGCAATTAAAATTTTTTTTTCAAATCTTCCTAACCTCAGCAGTCATTATTTTCTATTTAAGATGCAGAGGCAACGTTATTTAAACAGGGCTTTATTGCTGTTTTATAATAAAACCTTTATTACAAAGTTTGCCAATTTAAACTTGCACTAGTATAAATTATTAATAATTAGTGCGGTATGCACAGCTAGCATTACAACAGCAGTGAAACTCTGTGTTCCCTCTACTAAACTGAGTTTTTTTTTTAACAAAGCTTTAAACATTTCTGAATTCATCGTGTTGAATGTCAGATGGAGGTTGAAAACGTGGTGACTTTGCTGTAATATGTTCAGCTTCCTGTTATATGCTGCAGCTATTTAACCTGACTCCGCCAGATAGATTTGCTCCGCATATCCATCTGGAAACCTTTCGTTGAAGTAATTTTGGGAAGGGGTGAAAATACTGGTTAGCTGATTGGCCTATGTTGGTGATAGACAGGCCAAATAAACCAATCAGATCAACGAAGCATATGACGTACTAACAGCGACACGAAAACACAACCACAAGCTCTTGCCGAAACCAGTCGGGAGAAGAGCAAAAACATCTTTTCCTCTGAGAAAAGCCTCCAGAGCAGTGTTTTGCTCTTCTTTCAGTGAAGAAATACTCTGTAATGCCGATAAAACTTGCTCGATAGCCACGCTAACGCTAGTTTCATCGGCTGAAGCCGCCATGTTCTTTAGACTGAACTGTCGCGCTTCTCGTTGCGTCACACCTCAACCCGCCTCAAAGCCAACGCTGATTGGACGTTCGTTTGGTGAACGGCTCCAAATTTTCTTTAACGGAGAGTAGCCAGACTGATCTGCGAGTGAAACCTTGAAACCTCGCGAGATCAGGATGGTCTCACGAGGCTAGCAGCTATTGCTCTCTTTCGATTTCTCAAGATAGTTTTCTTTAAAATACCTTCTTCCATCTATGCGCTTTCTTAGTTTTGAACACCAAGCTGGTGCTATAAAATACCGTAGGTTCTTCTCACAGTAACAACTCCGGCTGAATAGTGTTGTTGGTTTCATGCTGACTCCGGGTATTTAAAAAAAATAAAACGCACACTGTCCGCTCCGGCAATACCCGCAGGATCCGTTCATGCATCCAGACGAGCTCCCCTCTTATTTTGAAATGTTCCAGATCCGCTTCGCTTTTACCCAATTCTGACTTCCTGTCTGGCTTATTTGGTTGGTAGAAATTTGTGCTTTTGCTCCTTTATCGTCTAAAATTGACAGAGGAGGCCTGTCTGTCAACCCTTGGCACCACGGACCCGGTGGGAATTACTGCATCAACTAGAATGGCTTCTACTTGCGACAGAGAGGAAAAACCCGGATGACTGAGTCTTTGTGAACGAGGGGTGACCAGGTAGCGTTCAGTGTGTCGCTTTCACTGGTTGGAAAATGGAGAAAGCTTTTCAGTTGCCTGAAGATTTCTTTGTGGATCTCTGAGATACACTGGTTCACAAATTTAAGGGATCTTAAACAACAGTTGATCGTTTTTACCTCAATTATTATAAAAAAGATAGCTTATGTCATATTTTTGGCTACATTTGTTGCAAAGGTACAGTGAAGTTGTCAGATATGGTCCGACATAATAGCTGTGGCATTATAAGCCATTGTTAAACATGTTGTTTTATTTTTATTTTTTATTTGTGGACTTTCAGAAAATCTGAAAGCGGTATAATCTAGTAAAAGCCAGTCTGCTGCACGTCACCTTTTCACATTACTTTATCACGGTCTATATAGTTTTTGAGATGAAAGCAGAAAGGTTTGGGATACACTGTGGATTTCGTTTAAAAAGAAAAAGAAATGCTAAATAATAGTGAATTCTGTCCCCGGACTTCATCTGTTGACCCACAGTAAGTTTTAAACTGTTACGAAGAACGGCGGATATGAAGGTGAGAGCTTTAAACTTGCCGTATGTTGTATCTGAGTTTGAGGCTCTTATTTTGAAGTAAGAAAGGAAGTAGTCTTTTTGTCGACATATACTCAACATCAGGCTGCCGGCAACGCTCTCTTACACAAACATTGCATAAGCCTCCACTACTTTTAAATCGTATATCAGGCAGCATTTTAGGCACTTGGTGAAAAACAGTAAATGCAAACAGTTTGGAAGAATTGTGAGAACACGACAACGGGCCAACCGGTAACTCTGCTAAAGCAGCTGAAGTTAACGTCTGGTTTAACTCTGCTGCTGCTGAAGGGCTGTTTTTACAGTTTTATTTAAAAAAGCATTTGCATCTTTAATTCCAAATGTAAAATGCTCAAACTTAGCAAGCTTGAAAAGGTTAATTTTTTAATTTTCACAGTTCGATATCAGCGAAACCTTTACTCTGTTGCTGCTTTTTTGGCATCTGGACCACCTTGGAATTAGAGAATCTTTAAAAGGCACAAGATATGGACTTGTTGAACCTGGAGTGGATTATTCTACACTCATTGCAGATTTGTAAAGCCTGAACTCTAATTGGGAAAATAAAAATGGGGGTTCTTAATTGTTTGTTTTATTCCTATGTTCCAAGAAATCAGACATTTTGTCTCATTCCTGTGATGATGGATGTATTACGTCGCATTACAAAACCTTTACATCATCCTTTGTCATAACACAAGGTTCTGCACAAGAAAGCGATGAATTCTGGGTAAAAAAAATGAACAAATGAAAACACGAACCATTTTATTTCTCTAAAAAGCTCCTTTTGGTGATTCCTGCTCGTTCCTGCTGCATTATCACATAATTGACAGTAATGTGGACGGATGGCAAGGAATTGACAAAAATCTACGCTCCATTTCTTTCCACTTCTTCCTTAACGGGACTGATTGGAATAATCTGTAACAGCTCTGTCCACCGGCCGGGAGCTTGGACTGGGAAAGCAAAAGGAGCGGGACTGAGCCTTTTCAAAGTCTGAGTACTTTGTAATCATGTGGCTGCCTAACCTCGGCGTTAGCGGGGTTGATGAGCATGCGTCCCTGCTGACACGCACACTCTCTCAACATCCGCTCTTCTGAATATTAATATGGCGGCGAGAACTCCTCAGAGCCCCATTGTCAGCCGGCCTTTTGTTCTCTGCTGGCCTCTCTCCCCCCCACCCCAGCTCATGTGCACGTGTGTATCGGCGTTAATGCCCGACTCGGCGCCGGCGTTGTGTGCTTATGCATATTACGCCCGAGTATTCATCGCATGCGAGCGCCGGCTGCAGCAGGGCGGCAGTTAAAGCGGCGGCGAGGGAGCTGATGGGTGTGTTGTCGGCCCATAAAGACAGCCGGCCGGAGAGCACTCGAAGCGGCCGTCAGGGCCCGACGTTGGCAATTATTTTACCTGGAGGTGCTATCTGTGAAATGAAGACTCTCATTAAAAAAAAGAGTGCACACATGTGGACGCGTTGCAGCAAATAAACGGGAACACAAACGCTTGTCCTTCCATCAAAGAGTAATGTGCTGTTTTTGATGTTTGGGCTGCGGGTGTGTGCTCAACGCGTGTTTCTTTTTACACATTTTGTTGTGTGTGTGTGTGTGTGTGTGTTGTGGCGGGTACATCTGTGTGGATTTATGTGTATGTTGCTGTTTAACTACCCCACACACGTAACCTCCCCATCTCAGCCTCCCTGTTTCTCATTTACTGAGCCAGCGCCAGGGAGAAGGAGTGTTGGGGGGGGAAACGAGAAAATAAGTGATAGAGGAGAGGAGAGCGTGTGGCGAGAGGAGGAGGAGAAAGAGACACGTGAAGTGAAATAGAGGTGTGGATGGAGGGATGAGAGGGGAGGAGGAGGAGGGGGGGGAGGAATACAGGATACAGGAAAATGAAGTGAGGCTGGAGTAAAAGGAGGGAGAGAAAGGGGAGGAGGAGAAAAGATGGAGGAGGAGGCAGCAGATTTATGAAGCCATTGGAATGTAATTTGGAGGCAGAAATTACTGTCAGCCTGAGCAAGGTTTAAAGTCAGTGAAGCCTGAATCCGGGGGCCCTTGTTGTCGTGTGTGTGTTTGTATAGCAAGTATCACACCCAAATGGACGGTAAATGTAATGCAGAATAATACGACACCCCCCACCCACCACCACCTTGCATGAGCGACACGGACGGCGCGGCATCACAACATCACGGCGCTTTTCATATTGAACAGTTCATATTTCATCGCCGATTCACAAGAGCACACAGCGGGCTCTGGATTCTCGTCAGGCTCCGAAGGCCATGACTCCGGCAGAATCAGTCGAGGGTGTCGGCGTGGACAGAACGAGAAGAAGAAGAAGGAGGAGGGGGGGGGGGCGGGGGGGAGAGAGCGTGTCAAGGATAGACGGAGAAAAGGTAGAGGTGGAAAAGGAGAGGAGAGGAGGGAGTGTGAGACTCTAAGAGGGCCTAAACAGAAGTGTGAGAGGGATGTGACTTGGTTTCCAACTCGGCGACACACAGCTTCCATTTAGACTGGCAGAGAGGGGAGGGGTGGTGGGGGGGGGGTGAGGGGGAGCAACAAAGCAGGGATAATCAGCGAAGATCTGAAGGGGAGAAAAGCTCAATACTGTGTGTTTTTCCTGATCTCGCATCACTTTGACACCCGGCAGTAACACACACACGCCAGGGGACTGGTTTCCTTTTGCAGCTAATTTCTACTTGTGCTCCTCCTCAATTAGCCGCAGCGAGTAAATAGGGCAGACAGTTGACGCTGGGTTTTTTTTAAATGCGCAGCACATTTCTTAAGAGATTTTCTGCCGGTTTGCTGTTTTGATGCTGTAGCAAAGCTAACCTGAGGAAATACGGAATAGATTATTTTTTTGTTGATAATTTTACAAAAAAAAAAAGCCGTCCAAATCAAAATGTTGTGTGAAAAATCGGCCCTAAAATAGTTGTGCAACAGTTGGCTTCATGGGTTTGAGGTAAGTGGCAATGGGTCCAACTGTGTGGAGGAATCTGGGCCCGCTCTTCTCTGCACCATTGTTCTAACTCAGCCGCTCTGGAAGGTGTTTTAACACAAACAGCCTGTTTAAAGTCAGGCTAGAGCATCTCAGACTGATTTAAGTCTGGAATTTGACTAGACCACTCCTGTTTTGTTTTTAACCACACAGCGCCGGTGTTGCTGTTATGTTTTATTTCATGGTTCTTTCTGCATAACCAAAGGAAGCTTGAGCTTAAGGTCATAAATCGATGGCAGGACGTTCTACTCCAGGATTTTTGATAGAGAGCAGAATTGCTGTTTTTTTTTTTTTCTGTTGTTAACTTGAACTTTTCAACTTTTTTACCGGAGTATGCCATATTATCAATAATTGTGGAATATTGGCATTTACTTTCTTAACTTTTACTTTTGGGGTTTCTGACTAAGGTCACCCTTTGACTGCTTTAGAACTAACTTTAGATTATTTATTTTTTTACTATAAAGAGTGTGTAACTCTCCGTCTTTGCCACTGTCATGCCTGAATTTCTCCACTGTGGGACAATAAAGGATTTCTTATCTTATGTTGACTTAATGGTTTAATTGATTACAGCAGCCCAGACCATCACACTACCACCACCTTGTTTGACTGCCTGTATAAAGTTTTAATAAATTGCTGTGTTTTACGTCCGGACATAACCTTCCAAACTTCTTGTTTAGTAGCGTTTTTTTAATAAAACAATAGAAATGCCATTTTGCCCAGTCTTTTTTGTGGTTGAATGAACCTTGACTTAACTGAGGCACGTGAGTTTGCAGGGCTTTTAATGGTGGTTTTGGATACTTTTGTGGCATCTCCACATCCCGGGAGTTCTTCGTATTTGGGATAAACCTTTATGTACTCAAGTCTCAAAGCCTTAAAATGGTTTGGGACTCTTTCTGACTTAGATGATGTCAGGACTTAGTTTCTCAT